>NW_027361872.1:3867500-4135000 GCF_039654945.1 Dendrobates tinctorius
ACTGCTGAGCTGTGTATCTAATCCTATCCTGTATGATACTGATTGCTGAGCTGTGTATATAATCCTATCCTGTGTGATACTGGGCTCCCCCTGCAGTCTGTGTCAGAGGGTGGTCTGTGTTGGCACGGTAATAAATTGTGTCATTTCCAGCTGTACAGAAGGACGATAACACCCTAGAAATGATAATAGGCAAAATTGTTTGGTGAATTGGATTGCGCGGGGTTAAAATTTCGCCTCACAACATAGCCTATGACGCTCTCGGGGTCCAGACGTGTGACTGTGCCAAATTTTGTGGCTGTAGCTGTGACGCTGCTGATGCCAATCCCGGACATACATACAAACACACACACATTGAGCTTTATTTATTAGAGAATATATATATATGCGCTGCCCGGGCATAGTAACTGTTAGTTATAACAAATTATAATTATCCTCCATCCCATAGTCGAGTGCCCATATACCCATCATACATATCCTCCATCCCATAGTCGAGTGCCCATATACCCATCATACATATCCTCCATCCCATAGTCCCGTGCCCATATACCCATCATACATATCCTCCATCGGAGATTTCATTCGGAATCGCCGAACCATGAGAAACTGATTTAAACAGTTTGAGATCCAGAATGGGTCGCATCGTGCCGTCCTTCTTTGGAACCACAAAGCGGTTTGAATAAAATCCTCTGAACATCTCGTGATGAGGGACCGGAATGATGACTCCGTCTCTTGAGAGCCTGAACAGTTCGAAGGAAGGCTCTTGTCTTTCCCTTGGGCGGAGAGGAAAGGAAAAAGCGAGCTGGAGAGGAAAACTATCTTGTATCCGGAGGACACCAGTTCCCTGACCCACTTGAGGTGGACAACCGCGAGCCAGGTGTGGCTGAAGGAAAGTAGGCGACTGCCTACTGTGCCTGCGTCTGCCAGATATCGCAACAAGTCATTGGGTAGATCTGAGAGATCTGGCTCCCCCTTGAATCCCGAAGCCCTAGGTCTGGGTTTCCAAGAGAGGTTAGGTCTGTACGAAACCTGGGAGCCTCTGTCTCCGCGCGGAGACAGACCTGATCCGGAAGAGAAGGTAGAGGATGACCAACCGGAGTTGTTGCGAAAGGATCGAAAGCACGTCGGCTGTTGGTTGCGAAACGGCCGAGTAGGTTTTTGTTGAGGGAGGAATTTACTTTTTCCCCCGGTAGCATCAGAAATGAGCTGATCTAGTTTCTCTCCAAAAAGACGACCCGTTTGAAGGGGGAGAGAAGTCAACGATCTTTTAGAGGTGGCATCCGCCCGCCAGTCACGGAGCCATAGGGCTCTTCTAATGGAGATCGCATTAGCGGCAGTTTGAGCAGCGCAATTGACGGCATCAAAAGAGGCGTCCACTACAAAGTCCGCTGCGTGAATTATCTGCCTGGCGACCGTGGTTGCCTCCGAAGATTGGTGCCCTGAAAGGAAGTGATCAAGACCTCTGCCCAAGCGGCCATTGCTTTAGTGACCCAAATTGCCGCGAAAGATGGAAAAAGCGCTGCTCCTTAAGCTTCAAAAACTGAACGGGCCAGGTAATCAATCTGACGATCGGAGGGGTTTTTGATTGAGGAGCCCTCAGAAACAGATATAAGCGTTTTTGAAGCAAGGCGCGATACAGGTGGGTCCACCGGAGGGGACTGTAACCAATCCGTCATTAGGTCTGGATCAAAAAGGTATTTAGCCTGAGTAGACTTTTGCCCTGTGAACTGCTTATGCGGACGATCCCTGTGTTTTTGGACAACTTCCTTAAAGTCCGGATGGCTGGTAAATAACCTGCGCACACGCTTGGTTTTCTTAAGTGAGATAGGATGTGCTGGAGCGGGAACATTATCCTCATCCAACTTCAGAATCCTGTTGACTGATTCTATAAGAGAATCAAGCGACTCTTGAACAGTTGGGGGATTTTGAGGGGCTGACATGACAGATTCGAATTCAGAGTCGTGCTCGCTGAGAACTCCAGGAGAGGGAGAGCGAGAGACCGGAGTCGCAGATGCGCCAACGGGACTAGGGGCAGTGTCATGGGTCCGCTTTCTAGAGCCCTGACCGTCCCTTGAACGAGTACGGCCCCTGCTGGTGGACGGTTACCGCCCGCCGCCAGAGCCCTCCTCAGGGGGTAAGGACATCTTCTTAAAGAGTCCTCCCGGAGGGAGACTATAGCCTGGGTCAGAGACTCCACCGACCGTGACAGGGACACAGCCCACTCAGGGGTACTAATCGCAGGAGGCCCGTCAGCAGCGGCGGCGAGGGGCGACTGAGCGCAGGTCAGGGCGCAGGCCGGGTCACAGTCAGTGCATAACGGATTAGTCTGTGCACTAGGTAAGGCAGACTTGCAAGTGGTACACACGGTAAAAAACGCAGTGTGCTTTTAGCAGCCCGTTTAGCTTCCTTAGATTGAGACCTAGTGCTCCTGAAAGGGTTAACGGCAGAGTCTGCTGCAGGGAACATGCCGGGAAGGGGTTGTGCTTTAATCTAAGGGCAGATGCAGCTTACCCGGTCCTATGCTGTGTCCCCCGGGAGGAACAGTTGTGTCCCTGCGGTGTCACCCGGTGTCCGGCAGAATGCTCGCCTCACAGCTCGTCCAGAGCAGGCTGTAGGTAAAAAAAAGTCATGGCCCCCGAGACTAGGATCACGCATCTCGTCAGGGATGAGAGGCGCCAAGGCGAGGGGGCGGCGAAAATAGCGTGGGCAGCGCTATTCAAATTGCGGCCTAGTAGGCCGGAAAAGCCCGGGGCTAAATTTTTGAGCCTACCCGTGGAAGGTGCCGGTGGGCGGGGCGGAGCTAGTGGGCAGCGCTATTGAAATTGCGGCCTAGCAGGCCAGGGACTAAATTTTTCAGGTTACCCGCGGTAGCGCCGAGGGGGGGATGCCGCGATGGGGGGGGGGGTGCACCGCCGCTGACGCTACATCTGCTTCTCCCGGGGGCTAGGACCTGACCCCATACCTCCACTCCAGTGCTCAGCGCTGTCCGGCCATCGATGCAGGCTCTCCATCCTCCTTGGCTGATGTAGCAGAGCTGGAGGAGTTCTTAAAGGGGCCATGCTCAAATCGATCCGCCCTATGATAGGGGGATGGAGAGCTATGGGGCTGATTCAGGGCCTACGTAAGTGCTGTCCAGTTTTCCCCATTCCGTGCGCCTGCCCTCATATGGATTACCGGACTCCGGTCGTAAGGATCATCGCCAATTGCTAGCGGAATCAGCCCCAAACGTTGCATGAAAGTGTACATGAAGGGTTACTCCACGTGCTTGCCTGTTGTTGGTTCGGGGGAGAGCGGGCCGTAGAAAGGAACCGTCGCCCCCTTCACTCCATTAATTAAAAGATAAAAATTTACAGAAAAATTAATAAAATAAAAACGGTGGGGTCTGAAACCAGACCCAAGTGCCTCCTACAGACACTAAGCATGAACTGGAGGTATCTCATCCAGTGAGAGAGTGTATACTGCAGGGGAGAAGTTAACTTTTTTTCTGGTTTACTTAGTGTCCTCCTAGTGGCAAGCAGCATAAGACCCACTGTCTCTGTGTCCCCCAGTGAGGCGTAGGAGAAAGACTTATTTCATTATGTTAATGATTTCCTCCAGGCTCCGGGGCGTGCAGTGCCTGGAAGAAATCCCTGCCTCCTGTCTTCATTATATCATCACTCCCCTCCCATTCACATCACTGACTGGTGACGTGCAGTTGTGGTGCGTCAATCCCACGCCGGAATCCCACGCATGGGTCCTGCACAAGGCTCAACAATCTGTACCTCTAACTTCTTTCTATGGTCCGTGTACTCAGCGTTCTTGTGCACAAGAACCTGACCATAGAAAGAAGGGAGAGGTAGAAGTGGGTAGAAGTTTAAATTACCCACCTCCTCCTCTGCCCCTACCCCAAAATAAAAAAAAAACAAAAAAAACACAAGGGCAGGTTTTGCATCATCGTAATCACATTGATAAAGGAAAATCATAATGACAGGTAGTTTATACCACACAATGTTCACCATGAAAACAATTTCCAAAAAGCAGTGCAAGAATCACATTTATTATTTTCACGAGTTCACAGTGTGATTAATAGTGGATATTTATATGGTTGAACAAAAGCTATTGGAGAAAGCCGCAGTCACAGCTATTACAGGCAGACGTCGGCTGTGTAACACAGCTGGTATCAGCCAGGTATTGGGCAGACTCCACTTTGGCCCCCGCTCAACACATGGGGACACAGGACGTAGTATCATCCCATGTCAGCAAAGTATTAAAAAGCATAGAGAAATCAAGGAATTTATTTAAAGGAGAACCGGTCAACAGGTCAAAAGTGGCCATTTGTTGCTCTTATTTTATTGCCACAGATTCCCAAATACTCAGTTCTTATAAATCCACCATATGGTTCAAGAGATTTTTTTTTTTGGGGAGGGGGCATGACGTACTTCTTATGGCCTTTACAAGGGGGGAGTGGCTCATAGGATCCTCTGGGGAGTGTCTTTAGATTGCTCTTCAGAGTTACCCTATAAACTACAGCCCCTTAGAAAGATTTTAAAACAAAAAGGTGTGTGTGTCTACACACAGGAATAAAATAAAAGCAAGAACTGGACACTCACCTGGTGTCAGGGCCTCTTTAAAGACAATAGTCAGCTTGGTGTAAGTAAACTTCTGACCACTGGAACTTTGATGCAGTGAATTACAGGTCAAACTATCTGCTTAACAATTGTTGTAGAAATTACTTATGTCTAGTACAAAAGTGGATATACATAACTTCCTAAAGCTAGAGATTATTAGACTGGAATTTGTAGAGGGGAGAAATAGGAGTTTTAAAAGACGTCAACCAAAATGTATGTAAAATTTGTGATTTTAACTGAATTTTTGCAGTCCATCGTCCTACAGCTGGCAATTCTCATTACCTCCCCAATATGTACTGGGTCATACTATAACTATGGCTGCTGCAAATGTTCCAGTAGGCTTGGCCGACTGCAAAATATATATCATATAGCAACTGTATAATGACCGCTACAATACTGCAGGGGAATCACTTACCAAAACTTTCCCCTTGCGATCGCTCAGTTCACTTGCCAAATTAAATAGATATGGTGGCAGGTAAAATTTTGGGCACCCCTGGTCAAAATTACTTTTATTGTGAATAGTTAAGCAAGTTGGAGATGAAATGATCGCTAACAAGCCTAAAGTTAAAGATGACAGTTTTTTGTATTTTAGAAAAAAGAAAAAAAAAAATGAAATCCGGTCATTTTTTACATTTTTAAACTTACAAAAAAGGAAAATGGGCCGATGCAGAATTTTGGGCACCCTGCATGATAACTAGTAGCAACCCCTTTAGGAAGTATCACAGCTTGTAAACACTTTGTAGCCAGCCAATTCTTATTTCAGGGATTTTCATTCTTCCTTGGAAAATTCTTCCAGTTCTGAGATTCCCGAGTCATCTTACATTTACTGCTATTTCAAGGTCTAGCCACAGATGTTCACATCAGGGGACTGTGAGGGCCATAGTAAAATTTTCAATTTGTGCTTTTTGAGGTAGACTATTGTGGATTTTAATGCGTGTTTAGGATCATTAGTAGTGATGAGCGAGTATACTCGTTAATCGAGATTTCCCGAGCATGCTCGGGTGATCTCAAAGTATTTTGGCGTGCTCAGAGATTTAGTTTCTGTCCCCGTAGCTGCATGATTTGCGGCTGCTAGACAGCCTGAATACATGTGGGGATTGCCTGCATGTTAGGAAGTCCCCACATGTACAGGCTGTCTAGCAGCCGCAAATCTTGCAGCTACGGCGACAAACAATCTCTGAGCACATCCAAATACTTGGAAATCACCCGAGCATGCTGGGGAAATCTTGAGTAACGAATATACTCGCTCATCACTAATCATAAGCCATCCTCTTTTCACTTTTTTTTTTTTTTTTTAACTGAAACTTTGCTTTGTCTTCCAGATCTTATCTTGACCTCCACTGTTCCTGTTATCTGCCATTTCTTAATTACATTTCGAACTGAGGAAAGGGCAACCTGAAAACGCTTTACTATCTTCTTATAGCCTTCTGCTTTGTGGGCCTCCACCATTTTCAGAGTGCTAGGCAGCTGCTTAGAAGAAGCCACAGCTGCTGTTTTTTGGCACAAGGTTAGAGGAATCTGGGTTTTTATTAAGCTGGGGAAATTTTGAATCACCTGGCCTTTCCTAATGATGATAGTGACCAAGCCATAACCCTAACAGGATAATTAATATCTGGAACCTTGTTCAAAGTTATCTAAGCATAGAAATCTACAAGAATGCTCAAACTTTTACATGGGCCCATTTTCCTGTAATATATTTTTTTTTTGCCCAAGATACAAATATAATGTATCATATTTAACTTAAGGCCTTTTAGAGATCATTTCATCCTCAACTTGCTTAACTGTTCCCAATAACAGAAATTTTGACCAGGAATGCCCAAACTTTTACATGCAGAAATCCGTTCATAGATTTTACAGTGGAAAGTACCACACTGGGCAATTTTTTGCCTAAACCTGGGTGCTTGCTGTAGACATGGGGAGTGTGAGGGTGGCTTAAAAAAAAAACCGTATATCACTTCCTTACCTCCATACTGTTTTTTGTTGGACAAGCTGTTCTTTTAGGGACGAGAGTTTTTCTGCGAAGTTGATATGGACTATTCTGTGCACCAGGACCTGATTCTTCTGCAACCATGTCTGCAGGCACTTCATCTGCAAAAAGACAAAACATGCGTCATTACATGAACCGAAACATGCATACTGCAATAAACCTGACTGACCAGATACAAATATGACGATCTGTACAGCCAAGCGAAGTATTCTGGATACAGCAGTATTAGTGATGCAACAAACTGGTACTACTGAAGTTTGATGGAAAATTCCAGGAAAACTGCTCACTTTACAAGTGGGATCACTGCCAATAATAGAAAGAGTGGGGAAGGAAATCAACCGTCTTGTTCCTGTTGAAAATATAGATGGCACGGTTTTTGGCAGCCTGTATTGTTTAACAGAGGTTAGCATAAAAAAGGGAATATTCCCATCTGATAAAGTGATGGCTCGTCTCTACAATATTTTATTAAGATCAGTAATGATCTGGGGCGGACAAATCACAGATCCTGAACACAAAAGGCCGCAGAAACTGGCTGTCTGGGGGGCTGCTGCCACCCAGAGGAAAACACTTAGAGGGGTTTTCCAGGCAGAAATGATAAAACTGCTACTGCCAAATCGTGCCAACAAGCAAAGCGCCCACTTTCACCTTTCTGCTGTATTTGCAGCGCGAGTGGGCAGTCATGTAGACAGATAAAATATGACCCAACCGTTTCTTAGAACTTGTTTCACAGTCAATATTTCATGAAACCTAAATAGTCAAGTTATTTTTTTTCTTAGCCTAAACCATATTCAATTAAAAAAAAAAAAAATGACCGTCTGTAATTAGGATTCATCCGTAAAGCAGCAGGGGACATCTTCATTCTAAAAACTATTACAAAGCGCGCTGCTGGCTCTGTTCTTTTTACAAAATCAGTAATGTCATGTCAGCTTTTTAGTTATTTTTAATTATTAAAACTTAACTTCAAACTGTGAGCTACAACTGTGAAATTAAACAGCATGCATATCTTTTTTTCCCCCTCTTTCAACCCTCCTGAGCTGCCTATACGGACATACAGGTCATAGAAAGTGGCACAAAATGATACAGTGCCTTGCGAAAGTATTCGGCCCCCTGGAACTTTTCAACCTTTTCCCACATATCATGCTTCAAACAAAGATACCAAATGTAAATTTTTGGTGAAGAATCAACAAGTGGGACACAATTGTGAAGTTGATCGAAATTTATTGGTTATTTTAAATATTTGTGGAAATTCAAAAACTGAAAAGTGGGGCGTGCATTATTCGGCCCCTTTAACTTAATACTTTGTTGCGCCACCTTTTGCTGCGATTACAGCTGTAAGTCGCTTGGGGTATGTCTCTATCAGTTTTGTACATTGAGAGACTGAAATTCTTGCCCATTCTTCCTTGGCAAACAGCTCAAGCTCAGTGAGGTTTGATGGAGATCGTTTGTGAACAGCAGTTTTCAGTTTTTTCCCCACAGATTCTCGATTGGATTCAGGTCTGGACTTTCACTTGGCCATTCTAACACCTGGATACGTTTATCTGTGAACCATTCCATTGTAGATTTTGCTTTATGCTTGGCATCATTGTCTTGTTGGAAGACAAATCTCCGTCCAGGTCTCAGGTCTTTTGCAGACTCCAACAGGTTTTCTTCAAGAATGGTCCTGTTTTTGGCTTCATCCAACTTGCCATAAATTTTAACCATCTTCCCTGTCCCTGCTGAAGAAAAGCATCCCCAAACCATGATGCTGCCACCACCATGTTTGACAGTGGGGATGGTGTGTTCAGGGTGATGAGCTACATTGCCTTTACACCAAATATATTGTTTGGCATTGTTGCCAAAAAGTTCGATTTTGGTTTCATCTGACCAGAGCACCTTCTTCCACGTTTGGTGTGTCTCCCAGGTGGCTTGTTGCAAACTTTAAACACTTTTTATGGATATCTTTGAGAAATGGCTTTCTTCTTGCCACTCTTCCATAAAGGCCGGATTTGTGCAGTGTACAACTGATTTTTGTCTCATGGACACTGTCCCACCTCAGCTGTAGATCTCTGCAGTTAATCCAGAGTGATCATGGGCCTCTTGGCTGCATCTCTGATCAGGTCTTCTCCTTGTTTGAGATGAAGTTTAGTGGGACGGCCGGGTCTTGGTAGATTTGCAGTGGTATGATACTCCTTCCATTTGAATATGATCGCTTGCACAGTGCTCCTTGGGATGTTTAAAGTTTTGGAAATCATTTTGTATCCAAATCCGGCTTTAAACTTCTCCACAACAGTATCACGGACCTGCGTATTGTGTTCCTTGGTCTTCATGATGCTCTCTGTGCTTCAAACAGAACCCTGAGACTATCACAGAGCAGGTGCATTTATACGGAGACTTGATTACACACAGGTGGATTATATTTATCATTAGTCATTTAGGACAACATTGGATCATTCAGAGATCCACAATGAACTTCTGGAGTGAGTTTGCTGCACTGAAGTAAAAAGGGGCCGAATAATATTGCAGGGTTTATCCTAACGACATGTTTCCCATAATCTAAATGGGTCTAAAATTGTGGCTACTAATTGCATAATTAATATTATTAGAGGATGTCCAAGGTGTTTTTCTTTTTTACGTTCCAATATAAGTGTACCATTAACTGGGCTAATGATATGGAAGACCTATCCTTGAGGCCCCCCCCATATACATTAGATAAAGGTTAGTCAAATCTGCTGACTTCAGTGTGAACAGCCAACCATCTAACATGTATTGGTGCCTCCCAACAGATTGTCTAGGGACGAAAGAGCTGGGTGGTGGAATTTTTGCATATTGCTTTTTTTCTAGCATGGGGATAAAACTACTGCCAGATTTTTATTTATTATTTTTTTTTTTTCAGGCAGCAAGAGTCAGAAGTATTGCACAGCCCTTTTACCAGGACATCATCTGAACCCATAAGAAATCTAATGCTGAGCATGTGCAAATTATGGCAAAATGCTGTGAAAATTCAACCACAAGCATTAGGGCATCCTGGCCTTTACATTACTTCTCATAAACGGTACAGGGGCTAAAAGCAATGTAGACAGCTGACACGGTACTACATTTTAAAGTGAACCAGTCTAGAAGTACAGCTTTAGATTCACAAAAAAAAAAAAAAAAAAACACACTACGGTAAGCTATTTTTATAGACACCAGGGCTGTGGAGTCGTAGCCATGGAAATTGAGGAGTTACAGGTTTGGCTTACTGACTCCACAGCAGGGCTGTGGAGTCGGAGCTCATTTTGGTGGAGTCGGAGTCGGTATAAAATGGACCGACTCCTAAAATATATAATAAATTGGGTACAGTAGTTCACTGCAGAATGTGCTGAATATTTTTTCATAGGAATTTGGGAAAGGTATGAAATGTCCCATATTAAATGACTGTTCTATTCCTGATCTAAGGCTACATTCACACACAGCGTTTTTCCTGCGTTTTTTTGAGGACACGTTCTTCAGTTGCAAAAGCAGATCAGCTTTTTAAAAAACCGCATCACCTGAAAGGTTTTTGGGCTCATAGATAATGTTTTCAATAGCAAAAGCAGATTAGAAATCTGCTCTATATATCCATTTATCCATATCTGTCTATCCATATCATATCTGTACCAAAAAGAATGAAAGCCGGATAGCACACAGACTAACACTTTTTTTTTTTTAGCACCAGTCAGGTGGTACACCTCATAGCTGCCTAAAAGGACGCCCAGGACAGGCATTGCTCGTCCTTAGTAACACATCAACATCAACTAATAGTTGGAATAAATAGACTGCATTCATCGCATCTTCTTAAGGTGCAGGCTTTATTTTCAAGTGTAGGGGTGTGCAGTATGAGGTTCTGCAGCAGCTTAGGTGTGCAGTATGAAATTCAGCAGAACAGTATGACGTTCTCCCCCCCCCCCCCCCCAGGTTTGATCCTGGCTACACCCATAGTGTGAATGTAGCCTGAGGATCTAGGACTTATCTTAGCTGAGAAAAGTCATAGAGTATATATATATATATATATATATATATATATATATATATATATATATATATATCTCACACACCTACACACACAGTACAGACCAAAAGTTTGGACACACCTCAAAGTTTTTTCTTTATTTTCATGACTATGAAAGTTGTAGATTCACTCTGAAGGCATGAAAACTATGAATTAACACATGTGGAATTATATAATTAACAAAAAAGCGTGAAACAACTGAAAATATGTCTTATATTCTAGGTTCTTCAAAGTAGCCACCTTTTGCTGTGATTTCTGCTTTGCACACTCTTGGCATTCTCTTGATGAGCTTCAAGAGGTAGTCACCGGAAATGGTTTTCACTTCACAGGTGTGCCCTGTCAGGTTTAATAAGTGGGATTTCTTGCCTTATAAATGAGGTTGGGACCATCAGTTGTGTTGTGCAGAAGTCTTGTGGACACACAGTTGGTAGTTCTACTAAATAGACTGTTAGAATTTGTATTATGGCAGGAAAAAAGCAGCTAAGTAAAGAAAATCGAGTGGCCATCATTACTTTAAGAAATGAAGGTCAGTCTGAAAAATTGGGAAAACTTTGAAAGTGTCCCCAAGTGCAGTGGCAAAAAACATCAAGCTCTACAAAGAAACTGGCTCACATGAGGACCGCCCCAGGAAAGGAAGACCAAGAGTCACCTCTGCTGCGGAGGATAAGTACATCTGAGTCACCAGCCTCAGAAATTGCAGGTTAACAGCAGCTCAGATTAGAGACCAGGTCAATGCCACACAGAGTTCTAGCAGCAGACACATCTCTACAACAACTGTTAAGAGGAGACTTTGTGCAGCAGGCCTTCATGGTAAAATAGCTGCTAGGAAACCACTGCTAAGGACAGGCAACAAGCAGAAGAGACTTGTTTGGGCTAAAGAACACAAGGAATGGACATTAGACCAGTGGAAATCTGTGCTTTGGTCTGATGAGTCCACATTTGAGATCTTTGGTTCCAACCACCGTGTCTTTGTGCGACGCAGAAAAGGTGAACGGATGGACTCTACATGCCTGGTTCCCACCGTGAAGCATGGAGGAGGAGGTGTGATGGTGTGGGGGGGGCTTTGCTGGTGACACTGTTGGGGATTTATTCAAAAATGAAGGCATACTGAACCAGCATGGCTACCACAGCATCCTGAGGCGGCATGCTATTCCATCCGGTTTGTGTTTAGTTGGACCATTATTTATTTTTCAACAGAACAATGACCCCCAAACACACCTCCAGGCTGTGTAAGGGCTATTTCACCAAGAAGGAGAGTGATGGGGTGCTACGCCAGATGACCTAGCCTCCAGTCACCAGACTTGAACCCAATCGAGATGGTGTGGGGTGAGCTGGACCACAGAGTGAAGGCAAAAGGGCCAACAAGTGCTAAGCATCTCTGGGAACTCCTTCAAGACTGTTGGAAGACCATTTCCAGTGACTACCTCATGATGCTCATCAAGAGAATGCCAAGAGTGTGCAAAGCAGTAATCAAAGCAAAAGGTGGCTACTTTGAAGAACCTGGAATATAAAACATATTTTCAGTTGTTTCACACTTTTTTGTTAATTATATAACTCCACATGTGTTAATTCATAGTTTTGATGCCTTCAGAGTGAATCTACAATTTTCATAGTCCTGAAAATAAAGAAAACTCTTTGAATGAGAAGGTGTGTCCAAACTTTGGTCTGTACTGTATGTAATCGATATTGTACAGTATATTACATATTTACAATTTATTACAGTTGTGTTCTAAAGTTGTATTCCAATAAACAGATATTATGTTCTATCTAAATATCTTGATTATTGGATCATAGAAATGATTAAATGTCTGATGTTCACATTGTACTACAATAAATTTTTCACTTAAATATAAGCAATATATGTGGGAGTCGGAGTTGTGGAGTCGGAGTCTGTGTAAGGGAAATTGAGGAGTCGGAGTCGCAGGTTTGGCTCACCGACTCCACAGCCCTGATAAACATACCGTACATTAGATTAGATAGTGTCTATGAAGGTATGGATGCCAAATTTACATAAATTTCTTAAAACTCGCTGAAGAGAAAAAAAAAAAGCCTGTGAGCACAGAAACACCACCACTGTAGAAGGGAACAATCTTATCCAAATTTTCTTCATTAAATGACAGGTTTCTATTTTTCTATTATATTTTTATGTTAAAAAAAATACACTGTATATATTTTTATTTTTAACCACAAAGACTTCTAGCAATGTTCACATAGGCTTTATATTACTTCCTGTTGTGTAGAGAGAACTTCTTTATAATGCTTGTTTACATAGCGCCATCATATTCTGCAGTGATTTACATATCATTACAGTGGGTACAGAAAGTATTCAGACCCTGTTAAATTTTTCACTCTTTCATTGCAGCCATTTGGTAAATGCTTAAAAGTTCATTTTGTTCTCATTAATGTACACTCTGCACCCCAACTTGACTGAAATCAAACAAACAGAAATATAGAAATGATTGCAAATTTATTAAAAAAGAATAACTGAAATATCACATGGCCATAAGTATTCCAACCTTTTGCTTAGACACTCATATTTAAGTCACATGCTGTTTATTTCCTTGTGATCCTCCTTGAGATGGTTCTTCTCCTTCCTTGGAGTCCAGCTGTGTTTAATTAAACTGATAGGCCTTGATTTGTAAAGGCACACACCTGTCAATATAAGACGTCACAGCTCACAGTGCATGTCAGACCAAATGAGAATCATGAGAAAAAGGAACTGGCCAAGAAGCTCAGAGACAGAATTCTGGCAAGACAAAAGAATTTCTGCTGTACTCAAGGTTCCTAAGAGCACAGTGGCCTCCGTAATCCTTAAATGGAATTAGTTTGGAATCACCAGAAGTCTTCCTAGACCTGGCCAACCTCCCAAACTAAACAATTGTGGGAGAAGAGCCTTTGTGAGAGAGGTAAAGAAGAACCCCAAGATCACTGTGGCTGAGCTCCACAGATGCAGTAGGGAGATGGGAGAAAGTTCCACAAAGTCAACTATCTCTGCAGCTCTCCACCAGTCGGGTCTTTATGGCAGAGTGGCCCGATGGAAGCCTCTCCCGCAGAGCCAGACATATGAAAGCCTGAATAGAGTATGCTAAAAAACACATGAACGACTCCCAGACTATAAGAAATAAGATTCTCTGGTTTGATGAGACGAAGATAGAACTTTTTGGTGATGATTCTAAGCAGTATGTGTGGAGAAAACCTGGCACTGCTTATCACCTCCCAATACAATCCCAACAGTGAAACATGGTGGTGGCAGTATCATGCTATGGGGGTGTTTTTTCTCCTGCAGGGACAGGTTGACTGGTTGCAATTGAAGGAAACATGAATGTGGCTAAGAAAAGAGATATGTAAAAGAATGAAAAAGATGCAGCACTCACCCAGATTTGCAGTGCAGTGTTTCTTTATTCAACCATTAAAAGGTCACACAATAAAGGACGGGCAGATAACATGAGGCATGCGGGGAAAAAGACGGACGACAGCCGTTTCGCGTACACAGACGCTTCAACAGGTCCAGGTGTGTAATTACGTGATGTAATTTCCTTAAATAGGTCTATGACTAACAGGTGAACATTTAAAAAAAACACGAATGAACATTTTCAATTAAAAACAAGTAACATAATTACATCTTTATGCTGACTGCAGGAACAATCACAACAAGACATTTTTTTCAAAAGGATTGTATAAAGATCCTTACAAAAAATTCTTCTTTTTTTTTTTTACAGAAAATTTTACAAAAAAATTTTTTTCTCTTTACAAAAAAAAAATAGACAGATCCAACTTCTCATTCAGTCCTAAAGTACCCTGCGCTTTAGATTTAATTATACATCTGGCTTCGTGTCTCATCAACAATTTATTATGATTACCACCTTGTGGTGGAAATTTTACAATTTCTAAACTAGCAAAGCATAATAATTCCGGGTTGGAATTGTGTTTTTCTTGCATATGTTTTATTAAGCGCAAAGACCCTTTTCCTGTACTAATCGAATGATAATGTTCACGGAATCTTGTTGCAAGTGGTCTAATAGTTTTTCCTATGTAAAACAATATAAACAAGGACAAAACAAAATATATACCACATTTACTTTTACAAGAGATAAAATCTTTTACTCTATGCTGAACGGGTCCGATTTTTAGAGGATTGGAAGTCATATGTAAGTGACAGTAATTACAAATACCGCATTTAAAGTTCCCTTTTGGTGAATTTTTTTGTAACCAGTTTTTATCAAGTTTTTTTTTACATAGGAAAAACTATTAGACCACTTGTAACAAGATTCCGTGAACCAGGGCTGTGGAGTCAGTAAGCCACAGTTGCGACTCCGACTCCTGGATTTTATCCGACTCCTTCATAAATGGCCAATTCATAACAACAAATTTACTGTTGTAAAATATTAAACATCGTGCTTATTCAGTTTCTCACCATCATATAAGTAATCAGACCACTTAGAGCAAAAACTACATTAGAATACAATTAGAATATAGCAAATAACTTTTATAAACTTTTCTAAACTGTAAGTAAATATGCAATAAACACTTTTATGCAGTTAATAAGAAGAAATCTATAAATTTGTCCTCAGAAAAAGTATTGCCTCTGTCAGATCCTCCTTCATGGATGCCCTCAAATCTGATCTAATTATTTTGAGAGCAGAGAACAACCTCTCTACACTAACTTGTGTTGGTGGCAAAGCAGTAACCACTCGGGCAACATCTCTGACAATGTCAGGATACAGAGGAAACGCTTGTTGCACTGTTATTTTTGATGAACGGTCAAATTTCTCAATTTCTTTTAGTGCACATGAAAAATTCTGCTGAAATGTACTGGCTGTGTTCCTTGATGGGGGATGACTCTTCTATGCGGGAACGCTTTGCACGGTCCTTGTGATCCAAATATTTTTCGAAATTAAATTCTTCATCAGTTGATGAGGGTGAAGATGTGGCAGGACGACCAAATTCTTCTTGTTCCTCCTAACTGTTCTGCAACCCTTTCATCCTTACTGCTATTTCAAACAGAGCTTCTTTTCCTTTACTTAGCTGTTGATCATCTAGAAGAATCCGATGCATTGGGTCTACATAAACAGCTGCCAAAAGAATGTTATTTTGTAATAGTAGCTCCTCTCTCCGTTTCATTGATGTAGCAATGCCACTTGCAATTAACCCTCCTCTTTGGGACAGGCGAAACATCAGGTTCTTCCACTCCTTTAAGAAAATACCTGGAGTTAAGTCCTCTGCTTGTAATTTTTTAGTCACTGTAAATGGGTGCTCTAGCAATTTTTCCAGCTCAGTCACCTGATTCCACTGACTTTCATTTAGCGTCAGTTGAGGGTTAGCCATGTCTACAAGAAAGGTTTTCAGTTCAACCAAGCGCTGAATCATTAAGTAAGTACTGCCCCATCGTGTGGCTTGATCAATAATCGCCCCTTTTCTAGCACATCTCTTCAAAATTGAGTCAACTTTAGGGGTTCTGGCAACAGTAGCCAATTTTCTCACCTTGCCAATCAGTGCAGCAGCATGTCCTTCTTGCAGACTGTCTCTTATAGCCAGCTGTAGCGTATGCACAACACAGCGCATGTGATAAATGAAAGAACATATTGACACAGTTTCAACAAGATCATCTAAACTATCATGTTGCTGTTCATCTGAAGCAACTTCAGTTTGCTCCTCAGTTACAATACTGTGTTCCTCTATTTCAAACATTTCTGTGTCTGTGGACCCAGAATGTTCTTCTAGCTGCTGGTCACCATCATTACTCTCATTCATTAGCTTAATAGTACTTATCATATTTGAAGCATTGTCAGTTACGACAGAAAGAACTTGCTCTTTAAGTTCATAGTCTTGCAGAACCTTTTCCACCAAGACCTGGAGAAACTCACTGGTGTGATGAGCTTTGGTGTCTTTTACTGCCAATGTCTTGGTAACCATTTCATTTTTGTCACAAACAAATTGGACATTGATGGCAAAATAGTTCACTCTGTGACGTGTGCAGGCATCCATTTTAAGAAACAGAAAGCGTCCCTTGAGAGTTTTTTTAAGTTCTTCCTTTTGTTTAAAAGCTTCTTCGATTACTAATTTTCTAATACTCTCTCTCTCCAGAGAAACACCAAGCTTGCGGGCCATTTCCCCATTCAGACATAAAAGCTGGTAGTGAAAATAATGAAATAGGCACACTATCCTTTACAACAAGCGCTATGATATGTTTTTTAAATGTATCTACTGTCATTGTCACAGTAACTTTGTCACTGACAAAATATCTTGCAACTGATGGCTGCAAAGTTCTCTGCTCCTTTGTTTGGCTGGAAGAGCTGGGCACTGGTTCATTGGTTTGGATGCAGTCTTTCTCATCCACTGCTTTCAGTACTTCTGGATGAAAGCGCTGTAAATGTCTCTTTAGATTAGAAGCTCTGGTAGGAGCATTTTTATCTTTGCCTGAATATGCACTCATCTTGGCTTCACAGCATTTGTTTTCGTCTGGATCATTTGTCATACACTGACAGACAATGTTTTCTATCTTGAGTGATGGTGAAATGTTCAAATACAGCTGATTTAATGTGATGCTTCGTTGACACTCAGGTTTTTAATTCTGCATTCACAATCCAAATGACAATTGTTTTTCCTAAAAACAATTGTACAAAATTATTGCCAGGTCGTACAACTGATATAGTGGTCAGTAATACTGTTATTATTCCTCATGTACTCACAGTTAACTGATGCAAAGTTTGCTGAAAGGATAATACTTCTTACAGTCTTCCTCTTCTGAGTAGCAGGCAGCTGTGAGATGCTTGGAAGACGCACACCTAGTATGATCTAGTCTAGAGGAGGAGCTTTACTACTAAGAATTTGCAACACATTTTCACTTTCAGTGTCATACATTGTAAGTAGGGGGGTTGGGGCAGCATGAGGTTAACCAAGTATAAGATTAGATAAGGGCAGTGGAGAACAGTGGCACACAAGTAGTAAGAAATGTCTCCAGCAGAACTGCTTATCACTGTTGTTCATAGTTTGATAGAACATATATATTTGAGTAACATTTATAAAATTCATATGAAAGTTCAATTATGAAATTTTTTTTTTTTTTAAAGCTGGAGTCGGAACATTTCTACCAACTCCGACCAAAACTAACTCCGACTCCACGACTCCGACTCCACAGCCCTGCCGTGAACATTACCATTCGATTAGTACAGGAAAAGGGTCTTTGCACTTAAAACATATGCAAGAAAAACACAATTCCAACCCGGAATTATTATGCTTTGCTGGTTTAGAAATTGTAAAATTTCCACCACAAGGTGGTAATCATAATAAATTGTTGATGAGACACAAAGCCAGATGGATAATTAAATCTAAAGCGCAGGGTCCTTTAGGACTGAATGATAGGTTGGATCTTTATTTTTTTGTAAAGAGAAAAAAAATTTTTGTAAAAAAAAAAAAAAAATTCCTTTTGTAAAAAAAAAAAAAAAAAATCTTTCTGTAAAGAAAATAATTTTTTGTAAGGATCTTTATACACTCCTTTTGAAAAAAATTTCTTGTTGTGATTGTTCCTGCAGTCAGCATAAAGATGCAATTATGTTACTTGTTTTTAACTGAAAATGTCCACCTGTTAGTCCTAGACCTATTTAAGAAATGACATCACGTACACACTTAGACCTGTTGAAGCGTCTGCGTACGCGAAACGGCTGTCGTCCGTCTTTTTTCCCCGCATGCCTCATGTTATCTGCCCGTCCTTTATTGTGTGACCTTTAATGGTCGAATAAAGAAACACTGCACATCTGGGTGAGTGCCGCATCTTTTTCCTTCTTTAACAAATTCAGCATGTTTTTTCTGATGCTGAGCACCATTATTCCCAGCAGTGTTTTACACACTGTGTGCCTGTGATTGATCCTCGACTTGTTGCTGGTGGATTAGAGCCTTGGTGCTGTTCATCTGAGCTTTCTTTGAATTAAGTACAGAGATATCCTGGATGAAAACCTCTTCCAGAGTGCTCTGGACCTCAGACTTGGCCGAAGATTCACCTTCCAACAAGACAATGACCCTAAGCACACAGCTAAACTAACAAAGGAGTGGCTTCAGAACAACTCTGTGACCATTCTTGACTGGCCCAGCCAGAGCCCTGACCTAAACCCAATTGAGCATCTCTGTAGAGACCTGAAAATGGCTGTCCACCAACGTTCACAATCCAACCTGACGGAACTGGGGAGGATTTGCAAGAAAGAATGGCAGAGGATCCCCAAATCCAGGGGTGTTGCATCATTCCCAAGACGACTCATGGCTTTACTAGCTCAAAGGGTGCTTCTACTCTTCCATGTGATATTTCAGTTTTTATTTTTTAATAAATTTGCAAAAATTTCAACATTTCTGTTTTTTCAGTCAAGATGGGGTGCAGAGTGTATATTAATGAGAAAAAAAATGAACTTCTGAATTTACCAAATGGCTGCAATGAAACAAAGTTAATAATTTAAAGGGGTCTGAATACTTTCCGTACCCACTGTATCTCTGTCCCCATTTGTGCTCACAAATGTCTAGATTCCGCAAACAGGTAGTCATTGGAGTGTGGGAAGAAACCGGAGGATACCCATGAAATAACGGAGAACATACAAACTTCTTGCAGAGGTTGTTCTTGGTGGGATTTGAACCCAGCAGTGATAACCAATGACTTCTCAGAGATCTCAATCAGAAAGAATTATAGTGACTGATAATATCTCTATATACAGTATATAATAGGATACACCATTCCCAACAGGAAGCATTACAGCTCACCTCTTCCTCTTCCCTGCACAATGACCTTTGCCAGATTAAAGCATGCTCAGATAACGCCTCTATACAGACAGGGTCTAGGTTAGTCTTTTGCTGCAAATGGCCATGTGGCAGAAGTAAAACGGAGAAAGTAGGAGCCTAATACTAGACTGAGAGACCAGTGTAAAAAATGGCGATATTTTTCCTTCAACTATAGATCCAGAGATTTTAAAGAGTTGTTTTTAAATATTTAACTTAGAATCTTGTTATAAACAGATCACTTCTGATCACATCTACCAGCTCACACACATCTCTACGTGATACATGACATTAGTATCTGTCGTAACAAAAGTTGTCCTATTTCAATATGGCCACAAAGGACCTCTCACACTATGTTATGTACATTTACTTAGTAAAGGTCATCAAAATCAGATCAATGAGAGTCCCACACCCCTTACAGATACAAGGTCCCAATGGAGGTAGGTGTACACTGTAAAGTGGCCATTCAAGGTTCTTCCACGGTGGGGGTCTCCATCTCCAGTGACCAGTAAGTCAAGTCTGACTACTGGACTGGAGGAATGAATAGTTTTAAACAAGTCAGATCAAGCTCAGAGAGTGAGGGGCTTGTTTCCCTTCATCCAAAGAGACAGAAGCATTCTTGCTTTGATGCATGGCTTTATACTGAAGTTAGCTTCCTTTTAAATATTTGGTCCCAACTTGTCTTCAGTAGCTGACCGCTTCTCTGCCTCCCAGTTTCCTGCCCGATTGACAGCCTAGACCAGTGACATGGTTGCACTGCTGGCCTCTGCACCATTGGAGGAGCACGGTGGCACGGAAGCCAGACGCATCCAGCCTCAGAGCAGCGCTTCAAAGCTCCATAGCAAGCAGCTTGTAAGCCCTGTGCTCCTCTCTTAAGCCCCCGTTACACACTGCGATATCGCTAGCATTATCGCTGTAAAGTCACCGATTTTGTGACGTTGCAGCGATATTGCTAGCGATATCGCTGCATGTGATACTTACCTCCGACCGGCTCCCCCGCTGGTTATCGCTGATCGCGCGAGAAGCTCCTCGACCGTTTCTCGTCGGCCACTTCCTGCTGCGCCTTCCTGTGGCGCCGACAAACGACGCGTGGAGCCGGGCGGGAGGACGCAGCATCGCCGCGTCTGACAGGTAAGTAGCGACCCCCGTCCCCAGCGATGTCGCTGGTGAGATCTGCCTGTGTGGCAGCTCACTAGCGACCACCTAGCAATGCACCAGCGATCCTGACCGCGTCATATCGCTAGTCGGGATCGCTGGTGCATCGCTAGGTGTAACGGTACCCTTAGACTGGCTCCCGCCAGGATACTGCAGGGGTGGCTGGTATACCCAATTTTGGCAAGTTCTTTGTAACTGCTGTTGGAACATAGGCCTTAAATACTTTGCTCTCTTCTGGCTTTGGAGGGATTCCTTCTGATTCTTTCTGAATTTTGGTATATATTTGAAATAGCTGTTTGCACACTGTGGAAGATACCATAAACCTTTTGCTGGTTTTTTCCTACCCCCCATGTTGGAGACCATTAGTCCTGTCTTTTTAATATAATTTATGTTATTTTTAATCTATAATCAATAAAAATTTACATTTTTTATTAATATCATTGCTTTTCACTTCTTGGATCCTCACGGCACATTCCGTGATGATTTCTGTTAGGGGTGGCTGGTAATCTAGGCAATGATCTGCAAACAAAATCGTAAAAATCTCCTTACTCTTCTCAAGAGATGATTTGTAATATCAAGAAGATCGCAGATTCACTTTTTGTACAATAACTTTGCAAATTTACACATTTCAAGATATGACCATTCCCTTTAAAGGGGTTGGACGGGACTTTAATATTGATGGCCGTAGGATCAGTGGGGCTGGTGGTGTCAGCAGCGACCGCAAATGCACAGAACAGCCCCGTCGACTGTTTAGTGGCCGCGGCCGAGTACTTGGATATAGCCCCCTATTCAAATTATTAGAGGGGTAGATGTGCAGTACCCGGCCAATACACAGTCGACAGCTGTGCAGTTCCGACACCCACAGACCTAGGAAACAACAGATTGGCAGGGGTGCCGGGGGTCGCACCCCCACTAAACAGACATTGATGACCTATCCAAAAGACAGGTAATGTTTAAGTCCTAGACAACGTCTAAGTCAAGGAGGCAGAGAAGAATCAATGAACATAACCCAATAGAATTAAGTGGAAAGGAAAAAAAAAATAATTTGTGACCCTCACCAATTCCAAGAATCAAGGGGCTGCAGCACACACTTGGTGGATCTTTCCACGCCAAGCGACACCGCAGCATCTCAAGCGAATGGGGTCACGAGAAACAATGTGCAAAAGATTGTAAGCTCTTACGAGCAGGGTCGTCTTTGTTTTGCTTTATTTGCACTGCAGCGCTGGGGTCCTGGGTTCAAATCCCACCAAGGACAACATTTGAAAGGAGTTTGTATGTTCTCCCTGTGTTTGCATGGGTTTCCTCCGGGTAATCTGGTTTCCTCCCACACTCCATAGACAAACTGATAGGGAATCTAGTTTGTGAGCCCCAATGGGGACAGTTCCGATAATGTCTGTAAAGCGCTGTGGAATTATGGTGCTATATAAGTGAGTAAAATAAATTGTATTAGTTTTAATGTTGTTACTTATGACTTGTATATGAACTGTAAAGTGCTGTGGAATATGTTGGCGCTATATAAAGATTATAATTACGGTATTAGTCATCCCGCAGCACAGTTGGTGAACATCTCAGAGATCCTAGCTGTGTGCCACTGAACGAATCGTACACTTAACTCAATTACTAGGAATCTGGGCAGCATGATTTGATGGTTCATCCAAGAGCAGTGATGGCGAACCGAGGGCACACAGAGCCCTCTCAGCTGGCACGCGTCCTCGCCTCACTATTCCGGAGATGCAACTTCCTTCCTCTCACTTATTGAGCGGCACGGGAGCAGAGCTGAATGATGATGTCATTCAGCCACGGTCACGCTGCTCAATGTGTGAGAGGAAGGAGGAAGCTGTCTTCGCGCGAGATGGCGTGGGGGTGTCCGATGGCGTGGGGGTGTGTGTCCGTGAGCGATGGGGAGAGGGCCAACGATGGGCCATGTCTCTACATGAAGGGGATCGTGATGGGGCATGTCTCTACATGAAGGGGATCGTGATGGGGCATGTCTCTACATGAAGGGGATCGTGATGGGGCATGTCTCTACATGAAGGGGATCGTGATGGGGCATGTCTCTACATGAAGGGGATCGTGATGGGGCATGTCTCTACATGAAGGGGATCGTGATGGGGCATGTCTCTACATGAAGGGGATCGTGATGGGGCATGTCTCTACATGAAGGGGATCGTGATGGGGCATGTCTCTACATGAAGGGGATCGTGATGGGGCATGTCTCTACATGAAGGGGATCGTGATGGGGCATGTCTCTACATGAAGGGGATCGTGATGGGGCATGTCTCTACATGAAGGGGATCGTGATGGGGCATGTCTCTACATGAAGGGGATCGTGATGGGGCATGTCTCTACATGAAGGGGATCGTGATGGGGCATGTCTCTACATGAAGGGGATCAAGATGGGGCATGTCTCTACATGAAGGGGATCAAGATGGGGCATGTCTCTACATGAAGGGGATCATGATGGGGCATGTCTCTACATGAAGGGGATCATGATGGGGCATGTCTCTACATATTCATGAGTTTTAATGAGCGGTATCACAAGACCGCTGAACGCAGGAAGAGAGAGCGCGGAGAAGCTGGGGGCTCAAGCGACAGCGTCAGGACGGGTAAGTATAGCGATACTCACCTGTCCTGCGTCCATGGCTGCTTGCTGCTGTCTGTCATCGGTCAGTGACTTCAGACAGCAGAGGGCGCGGTGACGTGGTTACCCCCTGCAGTCTGAACGTCACTGACTGATGACGTGGCAGATAGCGGTGAGCAGCCATGGACTCAGGACAGGTGAGTATCTGACACCCAGCGACGGAGAGGTGAGTATGTCATTTTTTTTTTATTTTTACATGCTGCAGCAGCGGCAGCACATGAGGAAATAATCTTAAGGAGCTTCTAATGGGGGCAGCACATGGGGGAACAATATGGAGCTTCTAATGGGGGCAGCATATGGGGGAATAATCTATGGAGCAGCATATGGGGGAACAATCTATGTAGCTTCTTATGGGGAACAATCTATAGAGCTTCTTCTGGGGACACCATATGGGGGAATAATCTATGGAGCATTTCCCACCCTAGGCTTATACTCGAGTCAATAAGTTTTCCCAGTTTTTTGTGGCAAAATTTTGGGGTCGGCTTATACTCGGGTCGGCTTATACTCGAGTATATACGGTACTTTAGTAACAAAGGTTGGGGCATGTTGAAATTAAAAGAGGAGTGCTCCTGTCTAGTTTATTTATGGCACAGTCACAGGACAGAGCCTGGAGGCTTCTCCACCTCACACTATTCATTACTTTGCCATCAATGTGAATCGCTCCATTTGAGCACTTAGGATCACCGGAGCCTTTGTCACCAGCTCAAATTCTAATGAGGGTTGCCATGCAAGAATAGTGATGAAAGGAGATCCTTCTCCCAAAGCTCCTGCCAATGAGCATGTCAATTTAAGCGGCGATTACATCGGCAACAAAAAATACAGAATGACGTTTTCCGTGAACAAAATTTAAAATGACTTGTGAGTCACTGAGCACATCTGGCTGTCAGCGTCCGAGAATAGGCGCAAAGCAAGGAGTAAATATTACAATATAATATGACTAAGGCCGGGGTCACGCTTGCAAGAAACTCGCTGTAAGTCTCGCATCTCAATACCCGGCACTCTGAACCGGAGTGTGCCGCTGCATAGAAATACATGCAGTCACACACTCCGGTCCCGTGTGACGGCGGCAGTGCCGGGTATTGATGGGCGAGTTTCTCGCATTGCACTCGCAAGTGTGACCTCGGCCTAACTTTACATGTCACAGGCTGCTCCGGTTCAACATTCAATTCCCTGACGATTCTGAGTATCTGTCATTTCACCCAAAATATGGAGGAAAGCATGGTCCTGCTTCTCAAGTGCACATAACAGTACTATTTCAAGGAACTCCCCGAACTTGCCATTTACCGCTTTACAATAGCTGGTTCCTTTTGATCAGCACTCTGCCAGCACTATTAGAGATGGAACTTCCTTTTTCTCACTTCCCATAATGCTGTAATATCATTAATATATAATCACATGGTCAGTTTTTTACCAAATTTTATTATCACTGTTCTAGGGTTACACAAACACCTCAGCTGCTTTTGTTAGGGGTCAAAAACATCTTCAACTCCGAGACCTCACGGAGCCCAACTATTTGTCGAAGAAAAATTCACTAGTATGGGATTATGGCTACAGTAGCACATACAGCCACACAAAGCATCCTTCGGCTGCAACCTGCCGGACAGAAATAACGCCCCCTTAGACTCCATTCCTATAATGGGAGAACATCGCCACACTGAGTCCCATAGAGGATTGAACAGTTTATAGATTCTCTTTATGCGGCATCCAACAAACAAAATACAGCTAAAAAAAAGGAACCAATCACCCGATTTTTATTGTAGCTGGTTTGCTTTTTTCTTAAATGTTGCATGAAAACCTAACTAAGGCAGATCCGTTGGCCCATTTGAGGCAGAGAAAAGCCGGTGTGAACCTGACTCTTGGACTAGTCCGTGACATTGTCGCCAACCACATCTTTACATTATGATTTGTCTAAAATGCCGTCGTAGGAGACACGAATGCCTGCAATAATTTTTTGGCCCAGATTTACGCAGTCTGCAGTTCAGAACACACAAATCTGACGGGTTCCTTTTAACTTCACCTGAAATTCGAGACATATGCACATACAGCAGAGTTGGATGACCCCAATAATAGACTTTAATCCATCAAAAAGACCCCTCCTGTTACTCTTCCCCCATCAACAGCTGTCAGGGAAGCTCAGGGCTTGTTCACATGATGCATTTTTACTGTTGGGGAAAAAAAATTTGCATTTTAAAGTACCAGTGAAGTGAATGACATTTCTGAAATCTCATGCTGCATGTTTTTTTCCCTTGAAAGGCGGCTGAGTGGTTAGCACTTTTGCTTTGCTGTGCTGGGGTCCTAAGTTCAAACCCCAAAGACAAAATCTGCAATGAGTTTTTTTTTTTCTGTTCTCCCAGTGTTTGCATGGGTTTCCTCCTACACTCCAAAGACATACTGATCGGGAATTCAGATTGCGAGTTCCAATGGGGACAGTGATGGTCTAGAGAGCTGTGGAATTAGTGGCACTATATAAACAAGCATGATAAATAAACCTTTAAACAGAATTGAAATGCTGCAAATTTTTAAAGATTCTTTGGAGATTTTGCAGCACTTTTCTATCCAAATGAATGGGCGTAAAAAATGCAAGTAAAAGCATAACAATATAAGTATTTTTTGCAGTTTTTTTTCTGCCAATACTAGTATTTGCACAGATTTTGCTACTGCAAAGAACTAAATGTGTGCGCATCCCCTCAAGGTGAGAAGTAACTGGACAAATGCAGCACTCCAATTTGGGGTTAGAGTTCAGATTTTCACAGATAATGCTTTAAAAGGGTTATTTCAAGGAATGTGATGGACCTTGTTATTGTTGGAATTTACGGCACTTAAAATGCAGTCATCCTACCATAGAAATGCAAGGGAGACAACTAAAACGGAAAATTACGCCCAATTTTGACACTGATTATGGACCCTGGGGTCCTTTGATCAGCAACAATGAGGAACATTTTTATCAAAATGCCAAATAAATAACTGTACAATCTGTCCAAAGTTTAAGTCTTAAACCAACAATGAAGCCTTTCCATGTTTTATCACAATTCCCAAAGTAAACCTATAGTGATGGTAACAAAATAGGAAGGGGGGGGGGGGGGGGGGGGGGGAAGAAAAGCACATTCCCACAGTTTAAAAAGGAGACCCCAGCAGTACACTAGTGCATTTCAATAAACCATCACAAACTTAGATCAGACCACCAAAAGCATCAAACACAAAGCAATGCACACAAAAAAAACAAAACAAAACAAAAAAAAAAAACACAATGTAAAACATTACAGGAATACAAGAAAAACCGCATAGCAGCACACACAGATTAGAGGAAGCCCAAATGTCTGGTGTGCACAGCGGTCACCAACTCACCAATTTAATGCTTTACCAGATATTAATCTCGCTCTCTCTAAAAGGTTATGGCCAAATAAGGTTTCAGGAGGGCGAGGAAGCAAGAAACTGTGAAAAGGTGAAGCCAACCCCAGTATAATCCAAAATCCCTACTAGACAATGGGGCACTGGACAAGACACACAGAGGGTCTGAAAAGACAACTCAGCGAGAGGGCCAAGACTCGGAGGGGGATGGGAACGTAGCAGACAACAGAGGCTGTTAAGACATTTGTCTCAGCAGGTCACAAAAGAAATAAAAAAATAAGAAAAAAAACAATGTGGTCAAAATAACATGGATGCAAATTAATTTGCTCTATGTACAGGAGAGGTAGAGACAGATCACTGCAGTTATGAACAGACCGTACACAGAACAGCTTTTGTGTTCCTGAACTACAACCAACCACCATTATTTCCAGACAGTGACTGGCTGAGGAAGATGGGGGATGATCCAGCGACAGCTGGAGTGCAGATGGTGGCCCAGTCCTAATATAGGAGCTCTGACACTCGACATTACTCATCCGCACTTCCTTAACTCACTGAATCAGGATTTTTGTTGGAAACATACACTTCATATTTCCTTATTCAACAGCTGAAAGCTACGACATGAAGTCCATCTAATCCCCACCTTTAACGATGGCGCTTCTGCAATCATTGACTATTGGATGGGGGAAAAAAAAAAAAAAAACACGTTCCTGCCCTCCAAAGTGTCAATCATTGCCATCTTGGGTGTCACATGGGTAGAGAATAGTTTGAACAGTTCAGCTTTAGTCCTAGAAGCGATCATGCACTTGTAGACTTTGCAGCTCAATGCCCTCCAGCCACACAGCACCTTCAATAATATACACTGCCTTCGTGGGGGGGGCATAGTGAGGCCCATGGTGGTCCCACAAAACATAAGATAGGTTTATACTGAAGACGTCTTACTGCAATTAATTTATAAAGATAAGACCTTAAAAAAAGCATAACACACATTGGTCATTGTACAAAACACCCTAGCAGGAACTTGTGCATCAGACATAATCCTCATGATCACCAAAACCAAACGCGGCTGCCTACAATGTATGGGCTTATTCATACGTCAGTATTTTGCATCAGTGTTTGTATACCAAAACCTGGAATGGATTACAGAGAAACACTGTATAATTGAAAGATTGATACCGGTTCTGTGGTTTTGGAGACACTCCTGGTTTTGGCATACAAACATGGATAAAAAAATACTGACGTGTGAATAAAACCCAAGACAATCAGGATTTAATAGCCTGTTCAGACGGGGTGACTGCAATGCCATAGGCACAGAACGATCGATATGATTTTCTTTTAACAGAGAATATCAATGTTTTCGGCAGCACAAGTCCTCTTTAAACACACAATGTGCTGCTGAGAATGATAATATTGTGGCTTAAAACTAATTTCATCTGATAAATGATTATTTTGCTTGTTCGTAGGGTGATTGCAGTCTGTTTAGACAGGACAATTGTCAGGCAATGAGCATTCCTGAGTACTGGCCAGCAAAAATTCAGCTTTACAAACTAAACACCCAAGGGGATCCCAGCATATAGACTGATTATCATGCTTTTAAAAGCCAATAGCAGTGATATGAGAAAACCTGCAATAGGTATACAACACCATCAAATTTGATACAAGTCAGAAACAAGCACAGTGCGTCACATTTCTACAGGAGTCTATGGCAGGGTTCCCCAACTCCAGTCCTCAAGGCTCACCAACAGGTCATGTTTTCAGGATTTCCTTAGTATTGCTCAAGTGATAATTGCATCACCTGTACAATACAAGGGAAATCCTGAAAACATGACCTGTTGGTGGCCTTGAGGACTGGAGTTGGGGAACCCTGGTCTATGGAAAGGAAGGGTTGGACTTTAGTTAAGCTGTTACACACCTGGTATATGACAATTCAACTACATAAAGACCAGAAAATGGTTAATTTGGTAATCAAAGATTTTTAAGGCGAAGCGGCTGTAAGTCAGGGCTCCTGCACAGACCGTATAAAGTTCAATAAGTGCCCATAAAAGTCCCAGGGATCGTGTAGTTGTCACTGTAAGCCATGACAACTACACCATGGGGCGGACAGAATTTTCACAAGGGGTCACATGAGATTTTCAAGACTGCTATGGAGAGCCAAATTAATAGGCAGACCAATATTAAAACAGAATTATAAAACATTAACTGACTTATTTAATATTGAGCAAAATTTAAGTATGTTGACTAGCTGCTATTTGTATCTACAAACAATGCACGTTTCAATGGGGCTCAAAAGATATACAATGTATTGCCTTTTCTAACATAATAAAAAGCAGTTAATTATACTGCTGTTTCCACTCAGCCATCAGAAAATTATCTATTGTTTAAATCAGGTTTTTGCTTGACATTTAGCCACCAGTGCCACGCCGGCTGTCAGTGTTGGGCAGCGTTTACAGCAGGACTATGGAGTCGGTAAGCCAAACCTGCGACTCAGACTCCTCAATTTCCCTTCCACCGACTCCGACATATATTGCTTATATTTAAGTGAAAAATTTATTGTAGTACAATGTGAACATCAGACATTAAATCATTTTTATGATACAATAATCAAGACCTTTAGATAGAACATAATATATATTTATTGGAATACAACTTTAGAACACAAAAAACTATAATACATTGTAAATATGTAATGCACTATGTAATATCGATTACATATATACACTAATATATATATATATATATATATATATATATATATATATATATATATATAAAAATCACTATGTAATGAACTATGTGTCAAAAAACAGCTTTCAACAAAAACATACTAAATAACATTTGTGCAGTCTATGAATTTGTTGTAAGAAATAGAATCGCCTCCATCAGATCCTCCTTCATAGATGACCTCACATCTGACCTAATAATTTTAAGACCAGAGAACAACCTCTCTACAGTAACTTGGGTTGGAGGCAAAGCCGTAACCACATGGGCAACATCTCTAACAATTTCCGGGTATAAAGGAATTGCCTCATGCACAGTCAAGTTTGGTTGAACGTTTGAATTTTTCTGTTTCTTTGAGAGCAAGTGAAACATTTTGCTGAAATATGATCAATCTGCTGCTATAGGAGACGGAGTGAAATCTTTTTCCTTGCGGCAACGCTTTGCCTGCTCCATGTCATCCAAATACTTGACAAAGTCAAACTCCTCATCTGATGAGGATGAAGCTATGGCAGCAGTAGCACTGTCAGGACCCGAGTCCTCTTGCGCCTGGAAGTCCTCCTGTAGGCCACTCATCCCAACTGCTACCTCAGTCAGGGCTTCTTTTCCTTTAGTAAGCTGTTGATCATCAAGCAGTATACGATGACTTGGGTCCACATAAACAGCTGCCAGAAAAATGTTATTTTCCAATAGCTGTGTCTCTCTCTGTTTAATTGAAGCAGAAATGCCATCTGTGATTAAATCTCCTCTTTGGGACAGGCAAAATAGCAAGTTCTTCCACTCCCTTATGAAAATGCCAGGAGTTAAATCCTCAGCTTGTAATTTTTTAGTCACGGTAAACAGGTGATTAAGCAATTCCTTCAATTCATCCACCTGTGTCCATTGACCTTCATTTAGGGTTACCTGAGGGTTCGCCATATCTATAAGAAACAGTTTTAGCCAGGATCAAAACTGGGGGGGGCAGAACCTCATACTGTTCCGCAGAATCTCATACTGCACACCTCAGCTGCTGCGGAACCTTATACTGCACACCCCTACACTTGAAAATAAAGCCTGCACCTTAAGATGTGGTGAATGCAGTCTATTTATTCCAACTATCAAATGATGTTGATGTGTTTCTTAAGACAAGCACTGCCTGTCCTGGGCGTCCTTTTAGGGCAGCTATGAGGTGTACCTGACTGGTGCTTAAAAAAAAAAAAAAAAAAAAAAAAAAAAAAAAAAAAAAGGAGTGTTAGTCTGTGTGCTACCCAGCTTTCTTTCTTTTTGGTACAGATAAGATATGGATAGACAGATATGGATAAATGGATAGATAGAGCAGATTTCTAATCTGCTTTTGCTATTGAAAACATTATCTATGAGCTCAAACCTTTCAGGTGATGCGTTTTTTTAAAAAGCTGGTCTGCTTTTGCAGCTGAAAAACGTATCCTCAAAAAACGCAGCACAAACGCTGTGTGTGAATGTAGCCTTACATCAGCAATAGAACAGCCATTTATAGGACATTTCATAACTTTCCCAAATTCCTATGAAAAAATATTCAGCACATTCTGCATTGAACTACTGTTCCCAATTTATTATATATTTTAGGAGTCGGAAATTCCCACGCAGCAATGGCATAAAGTGAGACTAGGGACTTTTTTTTTTTTTTTTAAGTGGCGGAGGAATACAGTGCGGAAGGATACCTACCTTCCGTCATTGGATTCCTGCAGCCCGTAGAGAACGGCAGCATCAGTTGATGCTGCAGTTCTCTACCCAAGATCGTCGTGGGACACACTCGTGGACTGCTTCGGATCGTGGGTGAGTATTTTTGTGGTTTGTTATGGTAATATTTATTCCATAAAAGACAATGGCTTCGGGGAACAATGTGACAAGTATTGGTAAGTATGTTACTCTGTTATATGTACTGTATGTCTATGTATGTATTGTATGTAGTATGTATGTAGTACATATGTGGTATGTATGTAGCATGTAGTATGTATGTAGTATGTATGTAGTATGTATGTAGCATGCAGTATGTATGTAGCATGCATGTAGTATATATGTAGTATGTATGTGGTATGTATGTAGCATGTAGTATGTATGTAGCATGCATGTAGTATGTATGTAGTATGTATGTGGTATGTATGTGGCATGTAGTATGTATGTAGCATGCATGTAGTATATATGTAGTATGTATGTGGTATGTATGTAGCATGTAGTATGTATGTAGCATGCATGTAGCATGCATGTAGTATGTATGTGGCATGTAGTATGTAGCATGCATGTAGTATATATGTAGTATGTATGTAGCATGTAGTATGTATGTAGTATGTATGTAGCATGCATGTAGTATATATGTAGTATGTATGTGGTATGTATGTGGCATGTAGTATGTATGTAGCATGCATGTAGTATATATGTAGTATGTAGCATGTAGTATGTATGTAGCATGCATGTAGTATGTATGTAGCATGCATGTAGTATGTATGTAGCATGCATGTAGTATATATGTAGTATGTATGTGGTATGTATGTAGCATGTAGTATGCATGTAGCATGCATGTAGCATGTATGTAGTATGTATGTAGCATGTAGTATGTATGTAGCATGCATGTAGTATATATGTAGTATGTATGTAGCATGTAGTATGTATGTAGCATGCATGTAGCATGCATGTAGCATGCATGTAGTATGTATGTAGTATGTATGTGGTATGTATGTGGTATGTATGTGGTATGTATGTAGCATGTAGTAAGTATGTAGCATGCATGTAGTATATATGTGTTATGTATGTAGCATGCATGTAGTATGTATGTAGCATGCATGTAGTATATACAGTGCCTACAAGTAGTATTCAACCCCCTGCAGATTTAGCAGGTTTGATAAGATGCAAATAAGTTAGAGCCTTCAAACTTCACACACGAGCAGGATTTATTAACAGATGCATAAATCTTACAAACCAAAAAGTTATGTTGCTCAGTTAAATTTTAATAAATTTTAAACATAAAAGTGTGGGTCAATTATTATTCAACCCCTAGGTTTAATATTTTGTGGAATAACCCTTGTTTGCAATTACAGCTAATAATCGTCTTTTATAAGACCTGATCAGGCCGGCACAAGTCTCTGGAGTTATCTTGGCCCACTCCTCCATGCAGATCTTCTCCAAGTTATCTAGGTTCTTTGGGTGTCTCATGTGGACTTTAATCTTGAGCTCCTTCCACAAGTTTTCAATTGGGTTAAGGTCAGGAGACTGACTAGGTCACTCCAACACCTTGATTTTTTCCCTCTTAAACCAGGCCTTGGTTTTCTTGGCTGTGTGCTTTGGGTCGTTGTCTTGTTGGAAGATGAAATGATGACCCATCTTAAGATCCTTGATGGAGGAGCGGAGGTTCTTGGCCAAAATCTCCAGGTAGGCCGTGCTATCCATCTTCCCATGGATGCGGACCAGATGGCCAGGCCCCTTGGCTGAGAAACAGCCCCACAGCATGATGCTGCCACCACCATGCTTGACTGTAGGGATGGTATTCTTGGGGTCGTATGCAGTGCCATCCAGTCTCCAAACGTCACGTGTGTGGTTGGCACCAAAGATCTCGATCTTGGTCTCATCAGACCAGAGAACCTTGAACCAGTCTGTCTCAGAGTCCTCCAAGTGATCATGAGCAAACTGTAGACGAGCCTTGACATGATGCTTTGAAAGTAAAGGTACCTTACGGGCTCGTCTGGAACGGAGACCATTGCGGTGGAGTACGTTACTTATGGTATTGACTGAAACCAATGTCCCCACTGCCATGAGATCTTCCCGGAGCGCCTTCCTTGTTGTCCTTGGGTTAGCCTTGACTCTTCGGACAAGCCTGGCCTCGGCACGGGAGGAAACTTTCAAAGGCTGTCCAGGCCGTGGAAGGCTAACAGTAGTTCCATAAGCCTTCCACTTCCGGATGATGCTCCCAACAGTGAAGACAGGTAGGCCCAACTCCTTGGAAAGGGTTTTGTACCCCTTGCCAGCCTTGTGACCCTCCACGATCTTGTCTCTGATGGCCTTGGAATGCTCCTTTGTCTTTCCCATGTTGACCATGTATGAGTGCTGTTCACAAGTTTGGGGAGGGTCTTAAATAGTCAGAAAAGGCTGGAAAAAGATAATTAATCCAAACATGTGAAGCTCATTGTTCTTTGTGCCTGAAATACTTCTTAATACTTTAGGGGAACCAAACAGAATTCTGGTGGTTTGAGGGGTTGAATAATAAATGACCCTCTGAATAAACTTTTCACAATTTAAAAAAAAATTAAACAAAGAAATAACATTCTTTTTTGCTGCAGTGCATTTCACACTTCCAGGCTGATCTACAGTCCAAATGTCACCATGCCAAGTTAATTCCGAATGTGTAAACCTGCTAAATCTGCAGGGGGTTGAATACTACTTGTAGGCACTGTATGTAGCATGCATGTAGCATGCATGTAGCATATATGTAGCATGCATGTAGCATATATGTAGCATGCATGTAGCATATATGTAGCATGCATGTAGCATATATGTAGTATGCATGTTGCATGCATGTAGTATGCATGTAGCATATATGTAGTATGCATGTTGCATGCATGTAGTATATATGTAGTATGTATGTTGCATGTAGTATATATGTAGTATGCATGTTGCATGCATGTAGTATATATGTAGTATGTATGTTGCATGTAGTATATATGTAGTATGCATGTTGCATGCATGTAGTATATATGTAGTATGCATGTTGCATGTAGTATATATGTAGTATGAATGTAGCATGTATGTAGTATGTAGTATGAATGTAGCATGTATGTAGTATGCATGTAGCATGTATGTAGCATGTAATTTTTTTTTATTTTTTTTTTACATTCAACACATTAGCCGGATGATGGGACTACTACTGTCCCGTCATTGGCTAATGTGTCAATCACTGTTATGGTAGCAGGCATCGCCCGATGGGACTTGTAGTCCCATCGGACGATGCCTGCACAGACCCCCGAAGCCTGCACAGACCACCGGCAGGCCGGCACAGACCACCGGAGCCTGCACAGACCCCCTGGCAGGCCGGCACAGCCCCCCGAAAGGCCCGTACAGACCCCAGAGAGGCTGTACAAGGCAAAAAACAGGGTTTTTCTTATTCCGATACCGGAAGTCCCATAGACTTGAATGGGACTTCCGGTATCGGAATCGGCGATACCGATACTTTTTTTAAAGATCGGCCGATCCATTCCGATCCGATACTTTTAAGTATCGGATGGTATCGCTCAACTCTAGCAATGACTGATACCATGACAGTATGACTGAAGCCAGCGACTCAAGGGAGGAATAAAGCTAAATTTCTTCCCGGTAGCTGCACTTTTGGTAAGGCGGCAGGGCACCTTCATAACGCTTTCAAACTTTCTATCTGCATGTTAACAGAACACAAGCATTTTATTTACATGAATAGGTCATTTTATAATAACTTCCCTTTAAAATGGAAGATGTCATTGGGAAAATGGTATTGATCTGTAGGCAGGATGCTCGAGAGAAGATATTGTTCATTATTGTTGGTTAAGTGTCAATAAACCTTGCATTGTATCAACTAAAACCTCTGGCGTTTATGTAAAGGGCCTGTCACACTAAGCGATATCACTGTGTCTGATACTTACCTCCGACCGCTCCCCCGCTGGTTATCGCTGATCGCGCGAGAACGTCCTGGACTGTTTCTCGTCGTCAGCTTCCTGCTGTGATGACGAGCGACGCGTGGACGAGGGCGGGAGGACGTCTTCATCACCTCGTCTGACAGGTAAGTAGCGACCCCTACGATGTCGCTGGTGAGATCTGCCTGTGTGGCAGCTCACTAGCGACCACTTAGCAATGTACCAGCGATCCTGACCGCGTCATATCGCTGGTCGGGATCGCTGGTACATCGCTAAGTGTGACAGTACCTTAAGAGAAGGAATCCAGTGATCAGTGCTTGTGTGACTGCATGCAGAGATAACTTTCAGTCACCACGTAAGACATCCCACTGGACTTCTACGAGTACAGACAGCGGGGATTTCAATGAATAGAGCTGGACATAGCCATCAGATGGCTGCCGGCCAAACAGCCATCTCATCCAACACTCCCATAAACATGAGGGCTTCTGCTATGAGAAAGTTACAGACTGACATCCGCAGGCAGCTCATCTCCAAGAACAATGCAACTGGCAGTCTGAAATTGGAAATGTCTGAGTGACTTCTCTCCTAACCATAAGTGGTCCGGCGGCCCCATACGAATTAAACCATTGGCCAAACCCATGAATATTGGCTGCTTCGGCTGACAGTAGACTAATGTGCATGGGGCCTTAAGGTACAAGTTATAAGGAATCCTTTTCCACAAACCTACATTTTCTGCTCAGCTTGTCTATACACCATGCTGCCCACAGATCGGACTGTATGTACAACGTGACAGGTACCCATTAAGTAAAATAAACGTTGATGCACCTTGATCGGCCGAGATCCTTATGCTCTTTCCTAAGGCCTCCATCCTTGTCTCAATCTGCCTGTTTGTTTCTCCTGCTCTGTCTTGTTCCCGTTCACATTCCTTCTGTCTTTCTCCAATGTCCTGTGTGAACCCGACAGGTCAGTTGCCCACTGCCATGGTGTGAACACCCGGCTGCCATGGAGCGAGCACCAGTTTATAGATTACATATAGCACTGAGTGTCACATCCAGAAAAAAACATGTAGATGTGGCTCAGAGAAAGCCACTGCTAATCTGAGACAGGATATACAATTAACATAGCTGTATAGTGATGGGAGTCCGTGGCAGACATTACCAGCTATAATCAGCTCCATAAGGCTGGTTTCACATTAGCGCTTTTTAAGCGCACGCACGGCCGGGGGTAGCTCCGCCCCCGAGCCGGCTCTCTGCCCGGCGTGCCCGCTCCTTGCTTGTAGCGCCGCCTGCGATCGGCGCACCCTATCTTTAGCATAGGGTGCGCAGATCGTGCGCAGGCCGTGCACTAGTTGCGCTTTGACCTGCGCTGCGCACTTTTGACGGTGCGCCGTGCGCGCCAAAAATCGAACTTTTCGGATTTTGGCGCGCACGGTCAAAAGTGCGCAGCGCAGGTCAAAGCGCAACTAGCACACGGCCTGCGCACGATCTGCGCACCCTATGCTAAAGATAGGGTGCGCCGATCGCAGGCCCCGCTGTGCGCTAGGAGGCGGCGCTACAAGCAAGGGGCGGGCACGCCAGGCAGAGAGCCGGCTCGGGGGCGGAGCTACCCCCGGCCGTGCGTGCGCTTAAAAAGCGCTAATGTGAAACCAGCCTAAGACTGCATTAGGATGTCTAGTGTCTTTACCAAAACTGGTGAGCATAGCCCTAGTTGAAAGACCGAATTAAATCCGTAGGCTCTACCAAAGAAAAGCTCTGCACAAAGCTCTCCCACCCCAGTCAAAGCTCTAGCAGTCTGTGCATCGTGACCTATCATACAGATTACTTCACCTATGTGTTCATGACACCTGACGGCTACAGAAACTGCTAATTATTTTATGACAAGTCATTAGTCCTAAATTGTTACACCCTGCCCAATATACTTTGCATAGGAGAGAGTCAATCTCATTGCAATGCCTATATAGACTAAAGCCCCCAATAAACAATAGACTAATGTCAGCCGCAGCCACCGATTGATGTCCAAACCAGTCTCTCAAATGTGTATGGGGGTGCCTGCTAACTGACTGGGGGAGGGGGCAATATATCTTTTGGGCAAGTCCAATACTATTGGACCATCGACTGCTTTGTTCTGCTGGAGATATGATGCCGATAGAGAAATCCGTTGCCATCTTTCTCATACAGAATACAGAAGCGCCAAGCCAAATAAGCGCCCGTGTGTGTGGCAGAGTCTGTCGACAGACATCCAACGAGCATAGCGGTCTTTAAACCATACATAAACCTGGACCCGTAGAAGCGAGTAATCGCGAAACGGCAGTTGTCCGGCACCTCCCTCCCCTAGCATTCCTCCACGTCCTGCATGTCCACACATTTGATGGAAATTATGTGAAATAAAGACTCACAGTTTTTCAGCTACTTTGGTGAGTGCTGCATATTTCTTCTTTTTTTGCTTCACATTGAAATATTCATGTTTTTTCATGCAAGCACCTCCATTTTTCGACTGAATCATATGCCGCAATACTTCAGATAAAGAGCTCCGTCTGGTAATGTGGTGATTTGTGTGCCCTAGTATGCCGTTCATCTGTTAGCTCTTTACTGGGATCATAAACATTAGCACACACGTATGCTCAGCTGTTTTTATTGAGTTTTCTACAGAAATAGCTGTTGGCCTAAAAACCACACAACTTTTATGTTTCCAAGTCCATAAAAAAAAAAAAAAAGGTTTAAGGCCCCCTCCATTGTCAAGTTACACAGGATTAAAGCTGGTTTCACATTAGCGTTTTTTAGCGCTGCGCTTTGGGCGCGTCCATGCGCCCCTATCTTTAACATGGGAGCGCATGGTCTAGCGTATGCATGCGTACGTATGAGTTTTCGCGTGCATGCATTTTTGTAGTATGCACCTAGGCGCAACCTGCTTTTTGGTCCGTCCGACCTGTCTAAAAAAAAAACGCATGTGCACGGAATACGCAAAAAAAAAAAAAAAAAAATCACATTACAGTCTATGGACAAGCAGGCGTGCGTATGGACATGCGCACGCCTGTGAAGAGTTAACATGGCTAGAAACTGGTTAAAACGCATGCGCCTAAAAAAGCAAACGCATACAAAACGCATGATGCGTTTTTTGCATGCGATTCTATTGCGCACGAAGCGCAGTGCTAAAAAAACACTAGTGTGAAACTAGCCTTAAAAAGGTTTTTCACAAAAAGTAAAGCTACAGCCTAGCCATAGAATAGGGAACTACTTTATAATTTGGGGTCCGACTGCTGGAACTCCCGGTGATTCTGAGATTGGGGGTTCTGCAGCCCCATCCTGAATGAAGGGGAGATGCAGGAGTGTAACCTCCTTCCCATTCATAGTCTATGAAACTGCCAAGAACAGCACTCTGCTATTTCCAGGAGACCACACATGCGCACCACTGCCCCAGTCAAGAGGGGGCTGCAAAGCGCCAATCCTAAGATTGCTGGAACTCCAAGTGAATGGACACCCAGTTAATAAGTTATTCCTTCTCCTACAGCTCAGTAATTTTTTTTTTTTTTTTTTAAAGAACCTTTTAAACCCTTAGGCCTCATACTCACTGGCGATAAAATCGGACGATTGCACTCTGACCAATGTTAGTGAATGGGTGACATCTCACTTGCGATTTTTTTCTCAGCCAAAATCCGTCTGAGAAAAAAAGAAAAAAAAAAAAAATTGCAGCGATTTTCGCCAATAGAAGTCAATGGGTGCGATTAAAAAGACGGACCAAAAACGGACCATCCGTTTTCCATCAGTTTTTAACGGATACATCACCATTCTGTGGTATAGAACACTGCAAATGGTCCTGTAAATGACTGTAGAAAAAGTTGATGGGAAAAAAAAAAAATATATCGCATAGAAGTCGCATGACATTGGCATAACACTCTACCCTTTTTTCCAGTCGAGATATCGGACCTTTTTTTAATCGCCAATGGGTATGAGGCCTTAGGCATTTTGACATGAAAGCTGGTTCGAGACCAATTTTTTTTTCCCCAGTAAAGAAAAATGTGCATTGAGCGATCTGTAACAAATCGCTCAGTGCACATATGGCTCTCAACACTGCGAGTTCTGTTGACACAAGACAAAACACCGCCAAAACCATGGTCTTTTGTGCAGTGTAAGGGTGCGTGCACACGGTGCGGATTTTGCTGCGCATCCGCAGCGGATTTGCCTCTGCAGCGGATTTGCCTCTGCAGATCCGCAAGCAAGGTACAGTACAATGTTAACCAATGGATTTTGAACTGCGGATTTGCTGCGGTTTTAAATCATCAGCAAGTCAACTTTCTGCAGATTCCGCAGCGGTTTGACACCTGTTCCATTGTACAGGTGTCAAACCGCAGGGGCAAATCCGCAGGTAAACCGCAGGTTATTTTACCTGCGGATTTACCTGCAAATCCGTGTGGAAAAATCAGCAGCTGAATCCGCACTGTGTGCACTCACCCTAAAAGCTTACTTCACCTGCTGAACCAGTGTTTGATCAGAAAGCGGTTTACACTGCAAAATAATCATGAAATTAACAGTTTTAAAAACGGCTGTTTGCGATAACTGCAGCTTTATTTGGTGTGGACGAATAGCAGTGGTAAAGATTATAGATAATCTGGATAGTGTTAGAAAAAAAGAAAATTTAGACGTCCGTTTTTCATGGTTAGAAAAGGTACCCCTATTGTAGTATATTTGCCTGTTGACGTTTGTGTTTTTACACCTAGAAAATGGGGGGGGGGGGAGGAAATTCTCCATTGTTGACCATAGGTACAGATTAAAATCACCCAAGTAAGTCTATGAGTCTGTAAAATTCATGGAGAGAACATGGATGCCGTGTGTACTGTACATCAGCAGGTATGTGGATGTATTAATTTTTTTTCTTTTCTCTGGTTCTAGACTTCCATTTCGGTCTGTGTGAAGGTTTACCGATTGGTGTCTGTATCGTGCCACCCGCCAGTCCATTTAAACAGACCCTGAGCTCTCACTCAGACATTTTTTTTTTTTTCTCCTTATTTATGAAAACAACAAAGGGAAAAAAAAAAAAAACCCACATTCTCATCAACGTTTGTTTTCAGGATTATTCTTATTATTGGACAGGTGTGGCAGTTTCCCATGCCTTAATTCCATCACCTGCACAATACTAAGGGAGTCCTGAAAACATGACGGAAATACTTGTCTATAGGGCTGTTCACATGTTTGTGATTTTTTTATTTTTTTTTTTCCCAAATCAAGGATGGAGTAAATAAAAACTTGAGAAAAGTCAATTTTGATCACAAGTCATGGATCAAACCCGCCAATGTAAAATACATAGGTCCATGAAGAACCTCAGACACCACAGCAATGTCACCTTAGTTGCATCCGTGTGCTGTCCGCTTTTATTCCTGCTTGTTAGAGGGATCAAACAGGTCCGATAACGCCATCACCCCTCAGATTTGGAGACAACTGCATTATGAAGGTACCTGGTCGCACTACTGAAACTGTTGAACCTTCTCCCAGTAACCACTGGCTTTCTGCCATAGAGACATTCAGGTGTGTATTCAAGCATCGCTAACTTTACTGAGCGGCAGCTGTTAGCGCACCCCCACAGTGACTGACAGCCAGCGCTACACTGAAGCAATGCTGAGCCGGTGGGAACATTGAGAAGCGACCATCAGCTTTTTGGGTGCACTTTTTTTTTTTGCACACGAAAAAGCTGAAAAATATAAAAGATAAAATCTCTTTATTTTGATAGTAACTGTATTAGACGTCGCAATATAGCTAAAGAAAAAAAAAAATTCTTTTAGGCCTCATTCACATGTTTTGTTTTGCTTTGATAAATATTTACATGTGCAATCTACGTATTATAAAGAAAAAAAAAAAAAAAAGTCCGAGTGAGATTTAAGACCAACATAAATTTTTTAACATTTCTACTTATCTGGTAAATTACACACTGGAAAGAAAAGTTTTAGATACAGGATGAGTAGCAGTGAAACTGCATTAAACTCCATCAGCAAGAGATCGATAACAGATTAAGCATTCCAGGTCTGTACCCGATACCTACACTAGTCCATTATGCTTTATCATCAGATCTCACAGCATTAACCCACAAGCTGCTACACACGACTAACATAAAAAAAAAAAATATTCAACACCTGCATCCGATACCTGACTTAGAAATAGAAGTAGGAGATGAACGGCAGATACCTGGCATTAACCGAGCGAATGCAGCAAACCCCACGCCACGAGATCAAATCAACATGTGACAAGTAGTAAATTTCTGGCTCTTCCATACAGCCGCTTACATTACAGCTCTATGTATTGTTTAGGACGTGTTTGTTTCCAGTTGCCTTTGGTTAGAGGGTTGTACAAAACAAATCATAATCTGTCCCCAGCTCCCTGTGGCTACTACTCCCATAGCAATGTGTGGAGAAACAGTCACTAATATGGCACGATGCTAGGAGAGAATTGTTGTTACATTTATTAGTAATCAAACTGGGAATTTATAATTAAAATAAAATCGTTAAGCTGAAGCGTTCTTATAATTATTGTATCTGTCATTCACCAAACAGATTAGTAATGTAAGGTACAAGACAGGTCAATGGAGCTGGTCCATGTAAAGTCGGCTGTGATCACTGGAGGCACGGCGGCCTCACCTTCCGCCACATTTCTATAACATTATACGTGTTATATTGACCTCAGTGACTGGCTGACACCTCAGTAAATACACCTAACACAACAGGATCCTCCAGACATCGCCCAGGACTAACAATAGGAGGCCATTAACACAAGGATACCAAGCAATGAGGCCAACCAGGAGCAAACAGGACAGACTCCAGCTGCAGGGAAAGACCCCTTTATACAAGGGCAGATACAAAAACTTTTGGATTACCAAGACCACTTCTTGGTAATCAAACCCATACCTAAGAGCATGGCATTTTTTTTATATGTTGCCTAAATGGCATTTGAACTCTTTATTAACATTTGCCAATATAAGAATGAGCAACTTTGCATTTTCGCCCTTAACAATAGTGCTCTCCCTGCTCAAGGGGGAGTTAAATCGGCAGTGGGCTGCTTGATGCCTAAGTTACTGGCCAACGATGAAGTCTTATTCTAGGAGACTATCCACCTACGTAAGGGGCGCAGAACTTACAAGTTATTTCCATAGAACTTGCAAGCGCTGCATCGTTTTATATGGCCAGCTTCTGTGCCCTTGAGCGTCTCAGATTCTGCAAAGGCAAAACTAGCTATAGAAAAAAAAAAAAAAACCCATTACAGGGTAGAAAACTTCCATGGCGCTCGAGTCTGGACTGTCAATCAGAAGTGCACAGGCCCCTGGCAGTGGTGGAACAGTGTAGGAGACAGGAATAACCCTTTAAGTTTATCGTTATCTACAGCACATCTTGTCTGACTGATGTAGGAAAACAAAAGGCCTGGTTTGAACATTTCCCAAGACCAAAGCTCAGTTTACACGACCGTATTTTCTCTCAAGGGGAAAAAAAAAAAAAAAAACAGTCAGGCTAAGTGCACACGTTGCAGAAAATTTCTGCTCAAAAACCTGAATCCCTTCCCAGAAACCGCACCTATTTTTCCGCTGCGTTTTTTGCACGTTTTTGATGCTTTTTTTTCCCGCAGCGGTTTCTAAAAGCATGGAAGCCTAAACCGCGGAAAAATCCGCAAAATTAATGTGCATGCTGCGTTTTACCGCGATGCTGTTTTTTCGCGGTAAAAAACGCATCAATGTGCACAAAAAGTGCAAAATGCATAGAAATGACCGTGAAGCTTATTTTTAGCGGTTTTATAGTGAAAACCGCAGTAAAAAACGCTAAAAAAAACACTGTGTGTGAACACAGCCTCAGTGTATGCTAATTATAGAATTATAACAATTTAGTAAATAAATTTCTCCATGTTCTCAGCCAATGAAGATCGGACCACACTTAGATTTCATCCGAGTGCAGTCCAGTTTTTCCCACGGCACTCATTGACTTGCACGGCCGATTGGGATGGTGCATGCTGCAATTTATTCCTCAGACTGTCTTGAGAAAAAAAAAAAAAAATTACAAGAGATAAAACCTGGAAGATTAGACCTTAAACAATTTCAGTGCATTGGCTACAAGTATTCTCAGATTCTACAAGCCAATGGTTATGATTGTGCTCCTTTGGACACCAGCACAATTTTCGTGGCTCCCGTCTCCTCGCACATGCCCAGAATAATGATCCATGGTATACGCTGTGATGCCAATTACGGTATGTCTTGAGCTAAACTATATTAAAAAAAAAAAAAAAAGTGACCTGGGCAAAGCAATCTGACTCGTCAGCATTGTGAGGCTGGATCACGAGTTACGCCACACCAGTCATATAAGAGGTTACCATAAGCACCAAAATCATCCACAAAAAAAAAAAAAAAAAATCAAAACGAGGAGTTCACTTGACAACAGAACAGCACGTTCGCCTGCAAGATTAGCGGATGTGTGAAGCGTCCCCATGTTTTGTGCTACTGCCCCCGGTTGTGCTAGGATCACAACTCTGCCTTATGCAAAACAGTTATTTGGTTGCTGCTGTCCTCAGCTGCCCTGACAATAACAAAGACGGGACATGGAGCAATTCACAGCAGAGGAGCACAAAGCACCTCTCCTTGGTCTTTCCAAGTGAATGTGCACCCAATATACAAAACCTAAAGCAAGATTTCACTTTCAATTTTGAGGAAGTGGAAGGAAGAAGAAAAAAAAAAAAGTCAATGAACGGAAGATATTGAATGAACTCTTTCATCGGATTACACTACTATTCAGCCAAGTGACGGCCTGTGCGAGGGTCTTTGGGCAACCATGTAGACGAAGCATTCTAAGGGGCAATTGCAGTCAGGTCTATTTCTCTCTGAAATGTCAGTTTGTATCAAAAAAGATCAAATGAAACTTGTCAGTCACCTCGAATAACTACCGTACATTTTCATTTACCGGCTGGAGAAAATGTATACCTGGTCGACAATCATACAGCCAAGCTCCGATTCATGCTGCCCCAAATCAGCTGGTCAGTTATTTTTCATGGGGGTGGTAGGTGGTTTCCAGGCATGTAATGGGGATCAATAGCAGACTGATGGGAGTTCATCCCCCCCCAAAAAAAAAAAAAATCAGCTGTTAACATTCAGATGCTGTGGGATCTGCTACCATTGAACGGAGATACACGGTACAGCTTCATTCAATGTGTAACAGTTGCTGCAGAGTGCTGCAGAACAGATCCTGCTTAGTTTTACAAACATGCCAATATCAGATTCGGATAAAGCAATTCAAAAAATATATATTTAAGTTTTCCACTAAATTGTGATGACAGATGAGAAACCCTGTCCATAGACCATTTTAGAACATATGCATGTCTTAGGCCTCTTTCACACATCAGTTTTTTGCCTTCAGGCGCGATCCGGCTTTTTTTGGAAAAAACGGATCCGGCAAAATGCAATGCCGGATCCGTTTTTTCCCCATTGACTTGCATTAGCGCCGGATGGCATTGCGTTTCATCCGTTTTTTGCCGGATCCGGCAACTTGTCTCATTCCGGCGTCTTGAAAAAACGTCTACTGTAACGTTTTTTGTCTCCGGCGAAAAAGCCGGAAGCGCTGGATCCGGCGCTCCCAGCTTTTTGCTACAATGAAAGTCTATGGGCGCCGGAATGCGCCGGATCCAGAAAAAGACGGATCCAGCAACCGGATCCGGTTTTTTTAAGTCTGCGCATGCTCAGATCCAATTGGCCAGCCGCCAGGAACAGAGACGGATCCAGCAAAAAAACGGATCCGTTTCTACAGTTCTCCAAAATTTATGCCGGATCCGTTTTTTCTAAAAAAAGCCGGATCCTGCCTGACGGCAAAAAACTGATGTGTGAAAGTAGCCTTAGAGGCCCCGATCAAGATCTTCAGCCGATCAGACATAGGACGACACCTTTCAAAATATCCTACACTTATGGCTGCTATGCAAACCTATGTGTATTCATGGTACCAGCCAACATACAGCATACCATGGCCATGTAGTCAAAGTTATATGTCTCCTGTACTTACATGCTTGGTTTTGCAAACAGTAACGGAAGCCTGGAACACGGGAAGTACAAACCCCTATGCACAGTGAAGATGGTGGAACTAGTCGTCAATCTAAGGCCTTGTTTAGAAGCATTTTTCACATAGGAGTTCTAGGACAGAACATGTACTGATCATGTTCACTAGCCTCTGGGGCTGACATGTCCATGTTTTATTAATGGAGTCCAAAGATTTATGGTGGCCTTCTGACTCCATACTCAGTGTGCAGTTTGTGTTCTGAATGGAGATTGACCGCTGCCAGGGGAGTCTTCAGCACTGCTAGCAGAACACGAGAACTCGGCTTAGGAAAAAGCTGCCGAGTGTTTGGCCATTGAGATGTTCGATCACCTTCTGACTACAGGATTCTGTTCCAAAAGCTTAGTTTGCAAGGTGTTCACATGGAGATACATCAGTCTACATAGAAGTAGACCCGAAACGGTGGGATATTTTTATTAAAAACATTATGCAACATAGACTATTTACGGTAACCCATGAGGATACTAAAGCCTGGAAGTCAAGCAAAGCCTCCCATCGTAAATCTGGACATCAAAAACTAGTGTGCACCTTCTGGAAGGACGGTTGCGTAATTTTAGAGGTAGGTAGAAAATAGAATAGTCCCTCTGATTAGGGTTTGCTAACTCCTTAATAATGCAATCCGGCCAAGAACGGTGGCAATTCCCTGTGCACTGACGGAACTCATGGCCTGCTCCAGTTACAGGAGATACTACTGTGGATGTTCGCTCCTCATCCTACTAACTAGCCAGCCCTGAGTCACAGGTATTTCCTGTCTTATTAACATAGCACCTTCCTACGGTCATTATATTGGCATCAATAACCTGTATTTACCCATGAACAATTTTGATAGGAAACACTGTCAGAAGCAGACGGGTAGGATGACACAAGGAGTCACCAGGTCACACGGAATTAGTCACAAAACATTCTGGCTGATAAACAAGATGCAAATGATGGGACATTAGTCACCTAACTAGGGAGACAGGGTGGAAATCTTGTGATAATCTGAAGCTTCAATGCAGATTGGAGTCACAGAATTAGGATCCAGTTAAGGCATGTGCGATCGAGGCTGTCGTCACAACTCAATGGCCATTTCTTCTCTGTTGACCGAGTGTCTTTATGTTTAAGAACAGATCTAAGATTTTTTAACAAGGTTCCATTTTGAATAAAATAGTCTATGGAAGAGAGGAAGCCCATCAGGCAAATTTGCTGACATCCAACACACAAACATTTACTCCCAGGATTAATTTTCAAGCCGAAAAGTCAAGAAGGTTTTGTCTGTTTTTGGGGGGAGTTATCCAAAATTGGCTTAAAAAAAAGAAAAAAAAACCACAACCTTATTTGCACTGCTTACAAAAATGAATACATCTGATGAATACATTTTGGGGGAGTGTTAACCAATTCTTACAGGCTGGAGTGCAGCACTAGATTTTTTTGGCCACCGACTGTACTTGTCAGCAGATCCCATAGAGGCAATATGGAGATGCATCAATTTTGATGTTACACTGTAGGTTTACAGTAACATTCTATGGGACAGATATAAAAGTGTCTTTTCCCCAAAAAAAAAAAAAAAAAAGTAGTAACATTTACCCATAGGGAAACACTCACTACAGTTTTAGCACAAACTACTCCATATCTCCTCTGAGCCCCGATGCAATTGTCTTGTCTAGTTTACAAAGTTTATTTTTTGAACACCCCCAAAGTACCTAAAGAAATGCAGAGTCTATATTGGGGCACGCATGATCCAGAGTCGTTAAAACACAGCCAATTAATTTCAGTAAGAACTGTGTAATGTAACATTTTCCCCTGAGGCTTTGCTGCAGGTAACTATACACTTTGACCTGCATTCTTTCTTCATGTAAAAATAGTGTCTTGCTGCAATGCTGGTGTGAACCTAAAAATCAACAAAATGAAAAAGGCAGGAACATCACCAAGTTAGACAACACCTGTTTGCTAGATTCACTTTGTATGGCAGTCTAAGGGTACCGTTACACTTAGCGATGCACCAGCGATCCCGACAACGATATGGATCGCTGGTACATCGCTAAGTGGTCGCTAGTGAGCTGCCACACCGGCAGATCTCACCAGCGACATAGCAGCGGTCGGGGGTCGCTACTTACCTGTCAGACGAGGCGATCCGGACGTCCTCCCGCCCGCCTCCACGTGTCACTCATCGGCGCCACAGGAAGCGCCCGGCGAGAAATGATCCAGGACCTTCTCGCGCGACCAGCGATGAGCAGCGGGGGAGCCGGTCGGAGGTATCACATGTAGCGATATCGCTAGCAATATCGCTGCTGCGTCACAAAATCGGTGACTTTACAGCGATATTGCTATGTGTAACGGGGGCTTGTGTGTATATCACAAACATGTGGCTCCTACAATGCAAAAGTCTTGCGTGTTCTGGTTGCGTCCTTAGGCCAAATCCACACAGCAGAGTTTTTCTAAAATAAAATAAGCAGTGATGTCTACATACTGATTGTGCGGAGAGTTTTACGCTTTACATGAAAAGGGTAAAAGCGGGAGGAAGTCTCCAAGATTTCCCATAAGATCAAGCATGCTCCACTATCTTGTTTAGTATGGCTTTGGGAACGTCACATTTTGCACTGCCAGGAGTCCTCTTAATGATATACTCAAGCCCAGGAGTAGTGCGTATTCATGAGCTGCACCCTCCTGCCTGTCACACGATTGGCAGAGTTATGTCCAGTAGTTTGGCCACACCATTTGCAATTCTGAGGAGCTCAGTGTGGGTAGGATGTACATGACTGACAAATCTACTCTCTGGCCACTATATACCTCACATTCCCACGAGTTGACTGCCCACAGCATTTTAAGACCTGTACAGTCACACGCCATTACGATCTGCAGGTGTGTATTTGATAATGGTCCAGGCTGTCTGCAATGATCTGTATACTCACACAGAAGTAGCAATGTTCACTGCGCACTCTCTGCCCATGAACGCCCCTTACATACCAATCTACTTTGCTTCTTGATATTAAGTTTCCCTTCAGAGTAAAAATGAACAAATCACCCAAATATGTAGGCGCTATACTAATATTACCCATTAAATAGCCATTCTGGATCCCCGTTTATTTCTAAACTCCAAATTGTTTTTTTAACCCCGCTATTCCACTTGGAAATGTATAAATTGACAACAGGGTGCTACAATGAAACGGAATTTGTCACCTGACTTTTGGCCTATGAGATGCGACCACCACCATCAGGGGCTTAACTACAGCATTTTGTAATGCTGTAGATAAGCCCCTGATGAAACCTGAAAGAGAATAAAAACGAGTTATATTATATTCACCCAGGGGCGGTCCGGTCTTGGTCCGGAGGGTGTCGCTGTCTGGTGCCTCCCATCTTCTAGCGGGGACGTCCTCTTCTTTGCTTCCCGTCGTGGCTCCAGTGCACTGCTCTGCCCTGCTGAGGGCAGGGCAGAGTCCTGCAGTGCGCAGGCGCCGGACCTCTGACCTTTCCCGATGCCTGCGCACTGGACTGCGACAACCTCCGGACCGCCCCTGAGTGAGTATAATATAACTCGTTTTTCTTCTCTTTCAGGTTACATCGGGGGCTTATCTACAGCATTACAGAATGCTGTAGATAAGCCCCGGATGGCAGTGCCGGCAGCTTACAGTCGAAAAAAAATAGATTCCCTTAAAGCTAGTCAAAGGGGTGAGTCTCTGACAAAGCAAGTACTGATAATACACAGTACTGACACTTAATTTTTCCTTAATTTTTTTTTTATATCATAAGACATTTAAAAATCACCTATGCAACGAAGTGCAAGTGCATTAATATACTACCAATCGTCGTCTTCAGCAGTTTCCAGCGCAGCTCTGCTGCTCTTCTGGCCCACGTGACCTGCAAACAGACTAATCTGATCACATGGGGGGGGGAATTTGTCTGAAGCTAAAAGTCACTTTCTCGACGCAGGTCTATAAAGCCTCATCCTTAGCCGCTATAGGTTTACATTGAAGGAAGCAGCTTTACCACGCAAAACGGTCCATGAATGAGCTGGCAAAGAAGAGGAGCGATCACGTGGGAATGGAACTACGCTGGAAACTGGAGAAGACGGCGATAAGTATTTGAGTGTACTCATTACATTAGGACTGTTTATGAATTAAAAAATTTCATGGTACATCTTAAAAGGAGGAATAGGAGCAGCACTCAATGAGCAGAGTCATAGAAAAAAAAAAAAATGCTCCAACATTGATTATGCACATCACATGTATTTTGTAATAAAAGGCAAGAGGACAGAACCTCTTTAAAGCTCCCTTACATAAATATCAGCAACAGTATGCTCAAGTCGTGACTTCCTGAGGAGATCTATTTAATCCTATTTTGAGTATAAGAAGAAAATCAGTGTTAGGGGAAAAAAAAAAAAAAAGAAAGCCACTAAAAATGTTCATAAAGGTTATACCATGAACAAGATACAGTTGTGGACAAAAGTATTGACACCCCTGCAATTCTGTCAGATAATACTCAGTTTCTTCCTGAAATTGATTGCAACCACAAATTCTTTGGTATTATCTTCATTTAATTTGTCTTAAATGAAAAAAAAAAACAGAATGACGCAAAAAGCAAAACATTGATCATTTCACACAAAACTCCAAAAATGGGCCAGAAAAAAGTATTGGCACCCTCAGCCTAATACTTGGTTGCATAACCTTTAGCCAAAATAACTGCGACCAACCGCTTCCGGTAACCATCAATTAGTTTCTTACAATGCTCTGCTGGAATTTTAGACCACTCTTCTTTGGCAAACTGCTCCAGGTCCCTGATATTTGAAGGGTGCCTTCTCCAAACTGCCATTTTTAGATCTCTCCACAGGTGTTCTATGGGATTCAGGTCTGGACTCATTGCTGGCCATTTTAGAAGTCTCCAGTGCTTTCTCTCAAACCATTTTCTAGTGCTTTTTGAAGTGTGTTTTGGGTCATTGTCCTGCTGGAAGACCCATGACCTCTGAGGGAGACCCAGCTTTCTCACACTGGGCCCTACATTATGCTGCAAAATGTGTTGGTAGTCTTCAGACTTCATAATGCCATGCACACGGTCAAGCAGTCCAGTGCCAGAGGCAGCAAGCAACCCCAAAACATTAGGGAACCTCCGCCATGTTTGACTGTAGGGACCGTGTTCTTTTCTTTGAATGCCTTTTTTTCTCCTGTAAACTCTATGTTGATGCCTTTGCCCAAAAAGCTCTACTTTTGTCTCATCTGACCAGAGAACATTCTTCCAAAACGTTTTAGGCTTTTTTGGCAAACTCCAGCCTGGCTTTTTTGGCAAACTCCAACCTGGCTTTTTTGGCAAACTCCAACCTGGCTTTTTTTATGTCACGGGGTAAGAAGTGGGGTCTTCCTGGGTCTCCTACCATACAGTCCCTTTTCATTCAGACGCCGACGGATAGTACGGGTTGACACTGTTGTACCCTCGGACTGCAGGGCAGCTTGAACTTGTTTGGATGTTAGTCGAGGTTCTTTATCCAACATCCGCACAATCTTGCGTTGAAACCTCTTGTCAATTTTTCTTTTCTGTCCACATCTAGGGAGGCTAGCCACAGTGCCATGGGCTTTAAACTTCTTGATGACACTGCGCACGGTAGACACAGGAACATTCAGGTCTTTGGAGATGGACTTGTAGCCTTGAGATTGCTCATGCTTCCTCACAATTTGGTTTCTCAAGTCCTCAGACAGTTCTTTGGTCTTCTTTCTTTTCTCCATGCTCAATGTGGTACACACAAGGACACAGGACAGAGGTTGAGTCAACTTTAATCCGTGTCAACTGGCTGCAAGTGTGATTTAGTTATTGCCAACACCTGTTAGGTGCCACAGGTAAGTTACAGGTGCTGTTAATTACACAAATTAGAGAAGTATCACATGATTTTTCAAACAGTGCCAATACTTTTGTCCACTCTCTTTTTTATGTTTGGTGTGGAATTATATTCCATTTGGCTTTAGGACAATTCTTTTTGTTTTTTCATTTAAGACTAATTAAATGAAGATAATAGCAACAAAGAATTTGTGTTTGCTATCATTTTCAGGAAGAAACTGAGTATTATCTGATAGAATTGCAGGGGTGTCAATACTTTTGGACACAACTGTATAAAGTCACCAATCACAATATGCCTAATTTAAAGAATTACTCTCTATACAGCACAAAAGATTTCCATCCATACAACGTGTTCCCCCAATACACCATTTAACTGGGGTCCATTGTTCCCTTGACACTACTGTACTTGGCACATGGCTCTGCCCGAGGTGGATTTCTGTACTCGGTATATGCTAATCATCGACATTACGCTTCTTGTGATGGTTACACAGGAGCAGAAGTGACCCTGCAATGATCAGAAACCTCTTACCGAGAGGCACAGTGCCAAGATCATAATCATTAAGACGACTAAGGGATCACAAAGCAAATTTTGGCAAAAGCTTCCTGCAGACAAAGACTTGGCACCGATGAGGCGTACGTTCTTATAGGACCTCTATAGAATGTTCACCTGTACATACAAGCCAAAAAAAAAAAAAAAAAAAAAAATCACCAGAAAATGTTTTTTTGGATGGTCTGAGAATCAGTGAACGAGCATTCGTTCCTGATTATTAATGCAATTAATGAGCACAATGCTGGCTCCCCCGGTGAATGGACTGTTTACGCTGGCAAAAAAAAAAAAAAATGATAATATAAATATATTTCATTATCGTCAGGACATAGAAACGTGCTGCCAATAACAAGATACTGTACTGAGACAAATCAATCAAACTGACAAGAGCTGCTAACCACCCACCAAAAAAAAAAAAAAAAAAAAATTATATCTACCATATATCACTAAAAAGTGATCCACATGGAAAAGTGTAGCAGATTACATTGCGATCATCCTAAGAGACTTTCATTTGCCTGAGGTTGGTTCTGTCGTCCCAGATCCACGTAGAATATTTAAAGGGAATCTGTCACCCCATTTTTTGGCATGAGTTGCGGCCACCCCCATCAGGGGCTTATCTACAGCATTCTGTAATGCTGTAGGTAAGCCCCCGATGTAACCTGAAAGATAAGAAAAACAAGCTAGATTATACTCACCCAGTGGTCCGGTTCGACACCTTCCATCTTCTAGCGATGAAATCCTCCTTCTTACTTCTGCCGCGGCTCCTGCACAGGCATACTATATCTGCCCTGTTGAGAGCAGAGCAGATTACTGCAGTGCGCAGGTGCCGGGAAAAGTCAGAGAGGCCCAGCGCACTGCAGTACTTTACTCTGCCTTTAACAGGGCAGATATAGTACGCCAGCGCAGGAGCCGCGACAGAAGGAGGAGGTCATTGCTAGAAGATGGGAGGCACCGGACCAGACCGCAACACGCATTGGACCGGACTCCCCGGGTGAGTATAATATAACTTTTTTCTTATCTTTCAGGTTACATCGGGGGCTTAGCTACAGCATTACAGAATGCTGTAGATTAGCCCCTAATGGCGGTGGCTGCATCTCATATCATAGGCCAAAAATGGGGTGACATTCCCTTTAAGGGCTCATGCAGACGTCTGTAGATCTTGGGTTTGATATGGGAAAGCAATGTGTGGACTGGCAGCGGGTTTCCAACCAGAGTGTGACGGTTCAATAGAAATATGACGCCTTCACATTCAGGTGAAGGCGGCCAGCCCATGCATTAGCGGTCTGTGCTCGGACGTCTAAGTGAGCCCTAACTGATGGGTCATTGAATATTTGGATGTGTGCTGCCCTGGACAGTCAGTGAAGAAGGCATAAAGAGTTTTAATAAAGCTCTAAAATTGATTGATCTGCTGTAGGTCAGAAAGGTCCTAAAGGATGCAATCTTTGTTAGTCTTATAACCAACTAAACTTGGAGGGGGGGGGGGGGGAGGAGTACGCAAATATTAATTGACATTTGGCCCTTATACCATGGGCTTGAAATGTCTGCTGGAAAAATCCAACTTGCCAGCTCTGACTTTCAGACAGCCTGCTGGCAGCCACTGTATGCCGTCCTTAGAGCATATTTACACTGTCAAAAAAATAGCCCATTCTGGACGGCTTTTTATTTTCTCTATGGGCTTAAAGAATAATCGTCCCCAGAATCCATTCTTTTGGCTCTTATTTTATTCCTGTTGCATGCAGTTTCTTGAGATGTTACATTCATATAGTTCCACGGATATGGACCAACATGTTGAGTGGTGATTTTTATGCGGTGTCGCTCACAACATTCTCTATAGGTCTTTGGGCTTCTTTGCAAGTCAACGACTTGAAAATGACCAGAAAAACTGTTGAACAGGTTGAAAAAAAAAAAAAAAAAAACTCAAAAGAAGCAGAGGAAATAAAGTCAGACAAAAAAAATGGACACTTAGACATGTAACGCCAAGCTACGACGACTAGCCTACTTAGGACGCATCATACGAAGACAGCAATCGCTGGAGAAGGACATCATGGTTGGAAAAATAGAAGGAAGAAGTCGAAGATCAGCAACCCCGATGGCTTCATGGAGAAGACCCTGGTGGACCTATCTAGACTTGAACAAGATCGATCATCAAGTCGCCATGGCTGAAGATCGAGGTGAAAGCAGTTTGAAAAAAAAAAAAAAAAAAACGGGGTGGTGGTGTGGCGGAGTTGTCCACCTTTGAAAACATTTTTTTTTTTTTTTACTTAAATGCATGTATTTGGCGCTAAAAGAAAAACATCTAAACAATCGTGCCTGATGAAAACAGCCCTGTCTTATAATCTGTGCGTTTCGCCCCATCACCAGCTCCATTGCCATCCTGCGAGAATCCATCACGCTGCTATCTCTCTCAACTGATTTACGAAAGCATAAAGATAAAAAGGAAAACTAGCAGAGAAAGGGTGAAAAAAGGTGCAAGATTACTAATGAAGCCCAAAAATAGAAAAATATATTTAAAAAAAAAAAAATCTTCCCTTTTAACCCTTTGTTTCGCTAGCTCGAAGATCAGCAACGCAAACTATATATTGGGGGTCGAGTACGACGTCGCGAGGCACCAAAACAGATATTATATTAGGAAATATAATCAGAATTGCTGTCTGAGGGCACAGAGGGAGCGGTGATGGCAGCACAATGGAGGGTGAGGAGGAATGGAGGGTGAGTGGGGGATGAGGGCCGCCGCTGCTGCTGCTGTCACCTCACGTATGTGCGGAGCCTTTGTATGGCGCGGGGCCCCGGTACCGGGAGGGCAGATGCGGCCACTGGGCCGCGGTCCGCAGCAGACAAAGCGCGGCCTGAGGCCCCGCACAAGCCTCGCACTTTCCTGGCAGCGCCCCCCGAGGCTGCGTCCGGACTAGGCCCCCCTCGCAGAGCGTGCGGCCCTCGCCTGTAATCCGCCCCCCGGCCGCTCTCCCCTCCCCCGGCCTCCGCCTCCTGTCTCCCCGCCGCCGTCTCTCTTACCCCGCTCCCCGGCGTTGTTTCTCTCCGGCTGTACCGGGCGCGGCCTCGACACTCGCCTGGGTCTCCTGTTCGCTGCTCTGACCGAGTTCATTTGCTGACTGTCGGGGGGAGGAGGGCCGGGCTCCTGGCTGCTCGCTGAGCTGGGCTCGCCCCGGTGTCGGTTGCGGAGTGAGGAGTGCGCGACCTGCGGTTTACTTGACAGACTCGGCTCCTCCCTCCCCGGTCGGTCCCGTCACTCTCCGGTGTGTGGAGCTCTCTCACAGGAGCCCCGATGAGATCCCCTCCCGTAAGCCCCGTCTGTCCGCGGCAGGAGGAGCCATTGACACCGCCAGAGACACAGTCACACAGCTGAGGAGGAGGAAGGGGGAAGGGAAAAGACGCACACACTCACAAGCCTGGCTCCCGCCTCGGCCAATCACAGCCTGCGATACAACGTGCTCCCTACTCGTACACCAATAGCGCTCGTCTATACGAAGCTCGACTTTGTCGGCAGCCAATGAGCGGCGGCGTCTTTCTGTCACACACACACAGAGCAGTGAAGGAAGATGGTGTCCGGGGTGGAGCTGTGGCGCGCACTCAGTCCACAGAGCAGGGACGGGGCCGTGTATTTATAGTCACTTCCCCAAACACCACAGCCCGGTGCCGGGCGGTGAGGGGCTGCACCGGCTCAGGGCAGCCGAGGAGGGGGCACCAGCTGCTGCTGCCCAGTAATGGCTGGCGGGGTGAAGGTCTGCTGGTGACGCAGTGCCCTAGGACGTGACTCTCCTCAGCCCTGGGCACTGCCTCTTGTCACCAGCACACAGCCGGCAGTGACGGGGAGCAGTCAGCTGTCACTGCTGTGCTATCACCTGGGGGTGCAGGGGAGAGGAGGTGCGGCTTTTTGCAGCCCTTCCTTCACACACTGCGGTGTTTTAGTGGTTTTTATGCTTTTTTCATTAACTGAACTGTTTTGCAGAGTGGCAGAAAATTAACCTGACCCTTACATTTGTATTGCTGCTATACATCCGGCATAGGATAGTCTCATTCCTTTCAGCAGAGAAAAAACTGCACCTGTGTGAATGGTGACATGGATTCCATGTGAAACCATTACAGTTTAGGAGTGGAATAAATTCCAAAATCCATATTAATTCCTTTCAGAGGAGTGTGTCACCCATACAATGCCATGTGAAATAATTTAAAGGGATAGTCCAGGACTTTTGTCACCGATGGACAATCCTTAGGACAGGTCATCAATGTCAGATCGGTGAGGGTGGGACAGTCATCAATGTCTGATCGGTGACGGTGTCCCACCCATCAGTTGGTCTCGGTACCTGTGGCTGCGGAGCTGCTCAGTTGCAAGCTGCACAGCACAGTTATGTTGCCGGAATAGTAGCTGCGGCCGGTACTGCACATCCCAGGGCTGTGTTGTCGGAGTCGGTGCTCATTTTGGTGGAGTTGGAGTCGGTATAAAATGGACCAACTCCGACTCCTAAAATATATAATTGGGTACAGTAGTTCAATGCAGAATATTTTTTCATAGGAATTTGGGAAAGTTATGAAATGTCCTATAAATGACAGTTCTATTCCTGATCTAAGGCTACATTCACACACAGCGTTTTTCCCGCGTTTTTTGAGGATACGTTTTTCAGCTGCAAAAGCTGATAAGCTTTTTAAAAAACCGCATCACCTGAAAGGTTTTTGAGCTCGTAGATAATGTTTTCAATAGCAAAAGCAGATTAGAAATCTGCTCTATCTATTTATCCATATCAGTCTATCCATATCATATCTGTACCAAAAAGAATGAAAGCCGGGTAGCACACAGACTAACAGTCCCTTTTTTTTTTTCTTTTTTTTTTTTTTTTTTTTTGTAGCACCAGTCAGGTACACCTCATAGCTGCCCAAAAGGACGCCCAGGACAGGCATTGCTCGTCTTCAGTAACACATCAACATCAATTGATAGTTGGAATAAATAGACTGCATTCACCACCACATCTTCTTAAGGTGCAGGCTTTTTTTTTTTCAAGTGTAGGGGTGTGCAGTATGAGGTTCTGCAGCAGCTGAGGTGTGCAGTATGAAATTCTGCGGAACAGCATGAGGTTCTACCTTTTCCCCAGGTTTGATCCTGGCTACGCCCATGGTGTGAATGTAGCCTGAGGATCTAGGCTTTGTCTTAGCTGAGATAAGTCATAGTGTGTGTATGTGTGTGTGTGTGTATATATATATATATATATATATATATATATATACAGTACAGACCACAAGTTTGGACACACCTCAATCAAAGCATTTTCATGACTATGAAAATTGTAGATTCACTCTGAAGGCATCAGAACTAGGAATTAACATATGTGGAATTATATAATTAACAAAAACGTGAAACAACTGAAAATATGTCTTATATTCTAGGTTCTTCAAAGTAGCCACCTTTTGCTTTGATTTCTGCTTTGCATACTCTTAGCATTCTCTTGATGAGCTTCAAGAGGTAGTCACCGGAAATTGTTTTCACTTCACAGGTGTGCCCTGTCAGGTTTAATAAGTGGGATTTCTTGCCTTATAAATGAGGTTGGGACCATCGGCTGTGTTGTGCAGAAGTCTGGTGGATACACAGCTGATAGTCCTACTGAATAGACTGTTAGAATTTGTATTATGGCAAGAAAAAAGCAGCTAAGTAAAGAAAAATGAGTGGCCCTCATTACTTTAAGAAATGAAGGTCAGTCAGTCTGAAAAATTGGGAAAACTTTGAAAGTGTCCCCAAGTGCATTGGCAAAAACCATCAAGCGCTACAAAGAAACTGGCTCACGAGGACCGCCCCAGGAAAGGAAGACCAAGAGTCACCTCTGCTGCGGAGGATAAGTTCATCCGAGTCACCAGCCTCAGAAATCGCAGGTTAACAGCAGCTCAGAATAGAGATCAGGTCAATGCCACACAGAGTTCTAGCAGCAGACACATCTCTACAACAACTGCTAAGAGGAGACTTTGTGCAGCAGGCCTTCATGGTAAAATAGCTGCTAGGAAACCACTGCTAAGGACAGGCAACAAGCTGAAGAGACTTGTTTGGGCTAAAGAACACAAAGAATGGACATTAGACCAGTGGAAATCTGTGCTTTGGTCTGATGAGTCCACATTTGAGATCTTTGGTTCCAACCACCATGTCTTTGTGCGACGCAGAAAAGGTGAACGGATGGACTCTACATGCCTGGTTCCCACCGTGAAGCATGGAGGAGGAGGTGTGATTGTGTGGGGGTGCTTTGCTGGTGACACTGTTGGGGATTTATTCAAAATTGAAGGCATACTGAACCAGCATGGCTACCACAGCATCTTGCAGCGGCATGCTATTCCATCCGGTTTGTGTTTAGTTGGACCATCATTTATTTTTCAACAGGACAATGACCCCAAACACACCTCCAGGCTGTGTAAGGGCTATTTCACCAAGAAGGAGAGTGATGGGGTGCTACGCCAGATGACCTGGCCTCCACAGTCACCAGACCTGAACCCAATTGAGATGGTTTGGGGTGAGCCGGACAGCAGAGTGAAGGCAAAAGGGCCAACAAGTGCTAAGCATCTCTGGGAACTCCTTCAAGACTGTTGGAAGACCATTTCCAGTGACTACCTCTTGAAGCTCATCAAGAGAATGTCAAGAGTGTGCAAAGCAGTAATCAAAGCAAAAGGTGGCTACTTTGAAGAACCTAGAATATAAGACATATTTTCAGTTGTTTCACACTTTTTTGTTAATTATATTATTCCACATGTGTTAATTCATAGTTTTGATGCCTTCAGAGTGAATCTACAATTTTCATAGTCCTGAAAATAAAGAAAACTCTTTGAATGAGAAGGTGTGTCCGAACTTTGGTCTGTACCGTATGTATGTAATTGATATTGCATAGTGTATTACATATTTACAATTTATTACAGTTTTTTGTGTTCTAAAGTTGTATTCCAATAAATAGATATTATGTTCTACCTAAATATCTTGATTATTGCATCATAGAAATGATTAAATGTCTGATGTTCACATTGTACTACAATAAATTTTTCACTTAAATATAAGCAATATATGTGGGAGTTGGAGTCGGGGTAAGGGAAATTGAGGAGTCGGAGTCGCAGGTTTGGCTTACCGACTCCACAGCCCTGGCACATCCGCCACTTATTGATTTGAATAGGCTGCGAATGTGCAGTACACGGCCACCATACAGCAGCTGCGGCTGACGTGGGGAATAGCTGATCGGAGGGCGTGCCGGGTGTCCCACTGATCAGATACTAATGACCTAGCCTAAGGATAGGCCATCGATGTTAAAAGTCCTAGACAACCCCTTTAAACGTTTATAATGGGGACAGAAGCTGTAAGAATCACACCAGCAGAGTACAATTTAGTAGCAGAGAAAGCAACATTTATTTTGTGCACAGTTGGCGAGGTCAAGGTTTCGGTGCACACTTAGCGTGGTCGAGGTTTCGGCACACGCTTAGCGTGGTCGAGGTTTCGGCGCACTCTTGGCGTGGTCGAGGTTTCAGTGCACACTTGGCGTGGATGAGGTTTCGGCGCACACTTGGCGTGGTCGAGGTTTTGGCGCACACTTGGCGTGGTCGAGGTTTCGGCGCACACTTGGCGTGGCTGAGGGTCAGAGCACGCAGCTGAATCTGCATGTCGAACACGTTCTCTGACCTTGATTGACAGCATTTGCTTGTCCAGAGCTAGCGCTGCCTGAACTCCATCTGTATATCTGCGGGTGCACACTGACACTGGAGGAGCTCAGCGGTAACCACACAGTGTTGGTGTGGGCGTGCTCTGATTTCTGGCTCCTTTCTGCAGCTGCGCGCTATGATGATGCATCTGGCAGTGTAAAGATTTCAGAGAAGAGCCGAGGATCAGAATGTGCTGTGTGATACTGTGAGCACACGGCTGAACTACTCAGTGTCAGTGCAGACTCTCAGGAAGTGCCCTGATTTGAGCAGCCCTATTGAATAACACTGGGCCGTGAGGTGTGGTATGCTATTTTAACACGAACGCATAAAATACGCTCGTCTGAACTTGGACTGAACTAAGACATATCACACGTGAGGAATGCGGCCGAGTCTCGCATCTTAATACCCGGCACTCGGATCGGAGCGTGCGGCCACAAAGCAATACATGAAGCCGCACGCTCTGCTCCTGAGTGCCGGGTATTAACATGCGAGACTCGGATATGTGATCCCGGCCTTAGACTGGACAATCTTAAAATGCACCAAATTTATCAAAATGGTTCATGCTCCTGTCCTCTGGCCAGTCAAAACAATTTCTCTTGTTACATTCATGTGGTGTATCAGTCCTACAGCACATTTGCATTGTAAAATCCTGACTTTAAGGTAAAAAAAAAACAATAGGGCATCAGAGCGGAGTATCTACATACATTGGATATAAAAAGTCTTCAACGGGGACCTGACTTGGCTATGTAGGAGTAAAAGACACACCGAGAATCAGCTGACTGCAATCAGATAACACCTTCAGAAGAAGACTATGAGTGGCAGGAGAAGAGAGAAGTCATCTTGGCACAGCACAACAGACTAACCATCCTAATCCCAGCACCTTTTCACTGGGCAGTCAGCAGGCCAGGTCATGCAGAGGGAAGAGAACATGGTCGTCGGCACCACCAGCTATACGGAAGCTGCTTCCTCAAGCTGGAGGAAGCCCTGCAAAAGGAGTCAAACTCCCAACAGACTTTGGGCCACTAGACTCCCTTTGGAACCTGGGTGTTACAACCAGGCCCAGGGGCTCTAGCAGTAGGCGAATATGACTGCGGCAGAGGCTCTTAGTTTGCGGCTGGAGGAATCCTCTCCTGGCATGACACGCTCAGATGACTTGACTACTATTATTATTAGATCCAGGCTCTCCAAATACGTCACAAGGAGCCTCCTCACCACGTATAACTGGGACCCAGCCTAAGAACATAGAGCTGGAGCTTTCTATAAGGGTGTCTTGTGGACAGCTTTCGTCCTTCTCTGATGACCTCACTCAGACATTAACAAAGGTTGGTGAAAGCAGAGACACTATTGGGGACTGTACTTAAGGACCTAACAAGGCCTCTCCCACCCTGATGATTCCTCTCGTCTTAAGGTACTGTCACACTTAGCGATGTACCAGAGATCCCAACCAGCGATATGACGCGGTCAGGATCGCTGGTACATCACTAAGTGGTCGCTAGTGAGCTTGCTCTTTATCTACCGTAGGGGAGATTGCCTTTGTCATGATCCCAGTGCAGGTTTTTGAGCTGCACACCTGGGGATAATGTCTGGAGCTCGGTGCAGGTTTGGACCTGCACACCTGGGGTTAATGATTGTGGCCTCTTTCTGGTACTGGGAGAGCTTCTAAAACCCCTGGGAAGCTTCAATCCCTGCCATGTTATGAATGAGTCACCATAGGAGGCAAAAACAGAAATACTAGCTAAGTCCAGAAAACCAGAGAAGTTGGCAGCTATCGGATTGCAGACCCCTGAACCTATCCACAACAACTAGCAGTAGCCGTGGCGGGTTCCTACGGTGCCCTAGACCCCTCGATCACAGCCGGAGAACTACATAGCCTAAAGACAGAAAGGGAAATCTAAACTGCCCCAGAGCAGACCCCAAAGCAATAGGCAGCCCCCAACATATAATGACGGTGAAGCAAGATGAAAAAACACTCACACAGATAGAAAGATAGGCTGAGCAAATGATGGGGCCCAAGCTAACTAGATAGGACAGGATAGAAAAGCTGCTGTCTGTAATCCGCCAAAACCCTATCAAAACAAGAGCCAACAGCTGATAGGAAAAAAAGCCCTGAAGACGCTAGGCTTCAAAAAGACTATATCAGTACTCAGGAATTTTCTGAAGACAGAGCAAAAAGGAATTCAGCTCACCCCAGCAGGGAATGGCAGAAATCAAGGAAGACAATGCAAAACAAAACACAAATGCAAACAGTAGATTTGAGCAGAAAACTTAGCTTTTGAGGAGCAGGAATCAGACTGGTCTCCTAGAATCCCTCAGAGAGATCACCAGCAAGGCAGAAGGGCGTCGGCTGCCTTATATCCAGTCAGCAATTCCCGTCACCCAGTCATCATCATCCTGCCCAGGTGCTTGGTAATCAGCCTCACTACCTTCCTTCACCAGAAGAGGGAGTTCATCAGACCTCAATGGTGAAGGGGAAAATGAACTCACAACAGTACCTCCCCCTTGAGGAGGGGTCACCGAACCCTCATCCACGCCACCAGGGCGATCAGGGTGAGCCCGATGAAAGGCACGCACCAATCTTTTGGCATGAATATCAGAGGCAGAGACCCAGGAATTATCCTCCTGACCATAACCCTTCCACTTAACCAAATACTGGAGTCTCCATCTAGCCAGACGGGAATCCAGTATCTTCTCTACCTCATATTCCATGTTACCTTCAACCAATACAGGGTCCGGAGGTGCCACCCCAGGAACTACTGGTTCAACAAACCTCTTCAACAAGGACTTCTGAAACACATTATGGATTTTAAATGTAACAGGAAGAGCCAAACGAAAAGAGACCGGATTAATAATCTCCAAAATCTTGTAAGGTCCAATAAATCTAGGCTTAAACTTAGGAGAAGCCACCTTCATAGCGATATTTTTTAATGATAACCAAACCATATCACCAACCTTAAACTGGGGACCAATGGTCCTATGTCGGCTGGAAAACCGCTGGGCCTTTTCCTGGGAGAGAGATAACTTATCCACCACTTGGTCCCAGATCTGGTGCATTCTCTCCACCACAGTGTCAACACCTGGGCAGGCAAAAGGCTCCACCTGCCCTGAAGAAAATCGAGGATGAAACCCAAAGTTACAAAAAAAAGGTGACATCAAAGTGGCAGAACTAGCTCTATTATTTAAAGCAAATTCTGCCAAGGGCAAAAATGAAACTTAATCATCCTGATCAGCAGAAATAAAACATCTCAAATACGACTCCAAGGTCTGGTTTGTTCTCTCCGTCTGCCCATTGGTCTGAGGGTGAAAAGCAGAGGAGAAGGACAACTGAATTCCCAGCTTGGAACAGAAAGTCCTCTAAAATCTAGACACAAACTGAACTCCTCGGTCAGATACAATGTTCTCAGGAATCCCGTGCAAGCGAACCACCTGTTGCAAAAACAGGGGCACCAACTCAGAGGAAGATGGCAAGTTAGGGAGTGGTACAAGATGAACCATCTTAGAGAACCTATCACAAATCACCCAAATAACAGTCATTCTCTGAGAGACAGGCATATCAGAGATGAAATCCATTGAAATATGGGTCCATGGCCTCCTGGGAACCGGCAAAGGCATCAACAACCCACTAGAGAGAGAACAAGGTTTAGACTGGGAGCAAGTCCCACAGGACTGCACAAAATTCCTGACATCACGAGACAAGGCGGGCCACCAAAAAGACCGACTCACCAGATCTCTAGTACCAAAAATACCTGGATGACCAGCCAATGCAGAGCAATGAACTTCAGACATCACTCTCTTCTTCCACTGGTCAGGAACATACAACTTCCCACTGGGACAACGCTCAGGTTTGTCCTCCTGGAACTCTTCCAGAGCACGTCTCAAATCAGGCGAGATGGCAGAAAGAACTACCCCTTCGCTTAAGATGGTAGCAGGGCTTGGTCACCACAGGAGAATCAGCAAAGAAGCTCCTAGAGAGAGCGTCAGCCTTGACATTCTTAGTGCCAGGAAGAAAAGAGACCACAAAATCAAAACGTGTAAAAAACAAGGCCCACCTAGCCTGTCTAGGGTTCAAGCGTTTGGCCGACTCCAGGTAAATCAAATTCTTGTATTCAGTGAGGACCACGACTTGATGTTTAGCTCCCTCCAACCAATGTCTCCACTCCTCAAATGCCCATTTCATGGCTAACAGTTCCCGATTCCCCACATCATAGTTACGTTCAGATGGAGAGAACTTTCGGGAAAAGAAAGCACAGGGATTCATTTTAGATGTTACAGGATCCTTTTGGGACAAAACAGCTCCTGCACCAATCTCAGAACCGTCCACCTCTACCTGGAACGGGAGTGAGACATCAGGTTGCCGCAAAACCGGGGCAGAAGTGAATCTTCGCTTCAGCTCCTGAAAGGAAGAAACAGCCTCCGGAGACCAATTCAACACATCAGCACCCTTCTTAGTCAGATCAGTCAATGGCTTGGCAATACTAGAAAATTTTGCTATCAATTTCAGATAAAAATTAGCAAAACCCAAAAACTTCTGGAGGGCCTTCAAAGAAGTGGGCTGAACCCAATCATAAATGGCCTGTACCTTGGCCGGGTCCATTTCAATAGTTGACGGAGACAAAATAAATCCCAAAAAAGAAATCCTCTGTACCCCAAAAAGGCATTTCGATCCTTTGACATACAGGGAATTCTCCCTCAAGATCCGGAACACAGTCCGAACATGTTCCACATGAGAATCCCAATCCTTGGAGAAGATCAAAATATCATCCAGATAGATAATCAAAAATTTATCCACAAAGTCTCAGAAAATATCGTTCATGAAGCACTGGAAGACAGAAGGGGCATTAGTGAGCCCAAAAGGCATCACCAGGTACTCAAAATGTCCCTCCGGAGTATTAAACGCCGTCTTCCATTCATCCCCATGCTTAATGTGGATAAGATTATACGCCCCCCTGAGGTCAAGCTTGGTAAGCCAGCAAGCACCTTTAACTCTGGAGAATAGATCCGAAATCAGGGGTAACGGATACTGATATTTAATAGTAATTTTGTTGAGGGAACGATAATCAATACAAGGCCTTAATGAACCATCCTTTTTGGCCACGAAAAAAAAACCAGCACCTAAGGGTGAAGAGGATGGTCTAATATGACCCTTCTCCAACGCCTCCTTAATATAGGATCGCATAGCCTCGTGCTCGGGTACAGATAAATTGAAGAGCCGACCCTTGGGAAATTTACACCCCGGGCTCAGTTCAATTGCACAGTCATAACTCCTATGAGGAGGCAAAGACGCAGACTCATTCTCACTAAATACATCATAAAAATCCGCCAAATAGTCAGGAACATCATGCGACTGAGGAGAGGTGGAAAAAATCGGAGCCTCTCTAAGGGCACACCGACAACCCCAACTCACCACAGACACAGATTTCCAATCCAAAACTGGATTATGAATTTTCAACCAGGGAAACCCCAGAACAATGGTATCATGCAAATTATGCAACACCAAAAATCTGCAATTTTCTTGATGGTCTGGGGCGACCCGCATTACCACCTGGGTCCAAAACTGAGGTTTATTTTTCGCCAAAGGAGTAGTATCAATCCCCCTCAAAGGGATAGGCGTCCGCAGAGGTGTCATAGGAAATCCAAAACGTTTAGCAAAATCCAAGTCCATTAGGTTCAGGGCTGCTCCCGAATCCACAAAAGCCTTGGCGGAAAATGTGGACAGGGAGCAGATCAGAGTAATTGCCAGAAGAAACTTAGGTTGAACACCACCCACAGAAAACGTGTGTGCAAAACGTTTCTCTCGTTTAGGACAAACAGAAATAATATGCGAGGCATCTCCACAAAAAAAACACAGCTTATTACGCCTTCTGAACTCCTGACGTTGCACCCTGGACAAAACTCTATCACATTGCATAGGTTCAGACATTTGTTCAACAGGTGGCAACACCTCTCGTGCAGTCCTGCGTTCACGTAAACGCCGATCAACCTGAATGGCTAATGACATAGAATCGTCAAGACCAGAGGGAACAGGAAATCCCACCATAGTATCTTTTACGGCTTCTGACAAACCCTTCCAGGTAGTAAGGACCGCCCACTTTCGGAATTTTTGACAGTGCAATTCTGCAGAATCTCGACCCTGGCTCAATGCCAACAGGGTCTTTTCAGCCTGATCAATAGCATTAGGTTCATCATACAGCAACCCCAAGGCTTGAGAAAATGCGTTTACACTAGTCAGAATAAGATCATCTGGTTTCAAAGAAAACGCCCAATCCTGGGGATCGCCACGCAGCAAAGAGATGACAATTTTAACCTGCTGCGCGGAGCTCCCTGACGAGTTAGGCTTCAAGGCAAAAAATAATTTACAATTATTTTTGAAATTCAAAAATTTAGACCGATCCCCAAAAAACACATCAGGAGTAGGGATCTTTGGTTCAGCAGCATGTGAATGAGCAAGGTAGGCGGAAATTCCCTGCACTTCCACAGCGAGCTGCTCCACACGATCAGACAATTGCTTTATCTCCATTGAGAGAAAAAAATTTCCCCCTACGGCCTTAGAGATATAGAGGAAAAAATATCCACACCTTTTTTTTTTTTTTTTTTTTTTTTACAATTCTTTCCTGCTATTGAGTACCCTAGGATCTGCGGTATGGCTGGTGATTCTGTTATGAATGAGTCACCGTAGGAGGCAAAAACAGAAATACTAGCTAAGTCCAGAAAACCAGAGAAGTTGGCAGCTATCGGATTGCAGACCCCTGAACCTATCCACAACAACTAGCAGTAGCCGTGGCGGGTTCCTACGGTGCCCTAGACCCCTCGATCACAGCCGGAGAACTACATAGCCTAAAGACAGAAAGGGAAATCTAAAGTGCCTCAGAGCAGGCCCCAAAGCAATAGGCAGCCCCCAACATATAATGACGGTGAAGCAAGGTGAAAAAACACTCACACAGATAGAAAGATAGGCTGAGCAAATGATGGGGCCCAAGCTAACTAGATAGGACAGGATAGAAAAGCTGCTGTCTGTAATCCGCCAAAACCCTATCAAAACAAGAGCCAACAGACTGATAGGGAAAAAAGCCCTGAAGACGCTAGGCTTCAAAAAGACTATATCAGTTCTCAGGAATTTTCTGAAGACAGAGCAAAAAGGAATTCAGCTCACCCCAGCAGGGAATGGCAGAAATCAAGGAAAACAATGCAAAACAAAACCAAAACACAAATGCAAACAGTAGAGCAGAAAACTTAGCTTTTGAGGAGCAGGAATCAGACTGGTCTCCTAGAATCCCTCAGAGAGATCACCAGCAAGGCAGAAGGGCGTCGGCTGCCTTATATCCAGTCAGTAATTCCCGTCACCTCACCCAGTCATCATCATCCTGCCCAGGAGCTTGGTAATCAGCCTCACTACCTTCCTTCACCAGAAGAGGGAGTTCATCAGACCTCAATGGTGAAGGGGAAAATGAACTCACAACACTGCCAGTTATACTTTTGCCTTTGGCCTAGTGTGCTGACCCGTGTGCCTGTTGGTTGCTATAGCTTGTTTATATGGTTCTGACCCGGTTCTGTTTCCCGTTGTGAGTTTGCCTCTTGATTTTGTACTGTGTTATTATCTCTGTGTATGACTCATTGCCTGTGACCTGTCTACTCTCTGCTTGCCCCTCTTGTACCTTTGCAGCTATCTGTGTGTGTTACTCATTGGCTACGTCTTGACTATTCTCCCTGTCTATGCCCCCTGGTAACTTTGTCTCGCAGTTACCCTGCTAGGAGTTCTCTTGCAGCTCCTTGCTCTCTGGAGTTTAGGCCACGCCCCCAGCAGTCACGTGCTTCAGGTCCTGCGGCTCTGAAGTACGCATCTACTCGGCTGCTGCCCGCTCCACAGGTATCGTTGAGCACTGTTCGCTTTACTCAGGACACGCACACTGGCTCAGTGAGCAAGATCAGTGCGGTGTTCCTGACAGCCTTGCAGCTAATCTCTCCAGGGGCTAAGTCCCTCTGTCCTCCTACTGAGCATGCTCATGAGACGGTTTCCCATTGGAGATCTGGAGTCATGTGCTCAGGTCCTGCTCCAGATCTCATTGGTCCATCTCGGAGATCTGAAAGCTTCCAGAAGGTCCCGGCTGCTATAAAAAGAGCGCATGGCCATTCCGCCATGCGCTAGTATAGACAATACTGCTATGTGTGAATGGTGACGGATGTATGATTCTGGTGACTGACTTATTATGAAACCCCTTCCCTCTGATATTACGCATGTGGTTAGGGAATTAGTTCAGTAGTCTGCGCCAGTCTGTGGCAAGCCTTAGGCCACTGTGCACACCGCACCTCTGCGCTAGCGTCCGACATAGCGCCTGCTTTGTAGCTGTGTCGTCCAGTGGCAGTGTCCTGTGCCGCGCTGCAGTTGCAGCCCTTCTTGGCGTTTGCAGTAGCGACGCCGCACACACGGTAGGTCTAGATGGACGCAGCCCCTCTGTCTTAGTTCCTGCTCCTGTGACCTTATACCGTGCGTGCATTTACCTGAGGCCTGTGACTCTAACAGGCTCAGCCTTTTTGTATGTTTTTGTTGCGGCGCCTCTGTGTGTGAACAGAGCCCGCTCTGCGCACTTCGGGTGTAGTTGAACCCATGCGCATTATACCGCCATATTGCTCGTCTGCCATTACTCAGCAGCGGTTGTAACTCCTACTGCACTGTGGACCCCGAGTGGCGAACGCACTTTATTATTATTTTTATTTAGTGCGTTCCGCCGTTCCTAACACAACATTCCTACCAAGTGCACTACCTAATAGATGTTATGGATGATACAGAAAATAGAGGTAGATGCAATAACATCAGAATACGGGGTCTGCCAGAAACTGTTGACTCTAAAGATCTTGCCCACACCCTGCAACATATTTATTTATATAATTGCCTTGTAATGTTTTCATTTCTTGTTCTGTCAAGATGTCACCGTATCCCAGAATTCCAAGCGGAGGAAGTTCAACGACTGCCATATTGGGACACCCAAGTGAAAGTAATATGCTTATAATGCTTATCTGCGTAATTATCTGTTAATTTATCCTCGTTTACTGTGGTGATTTATAGAAATGGTCCCATGGAGGATCATGTTTATAAATAAGAATATTTTTATAAGTATAATATTTAACATGGGCCCTAATAGCATTTGACAAATTCAGTTACTTAAACTGTTTACACCTAGCAGGTAGATAAAGTTTTATGCGCATTTTTATCTTCTTATCCTGCTAGAAATTTTACAGACCAGTTACGTTACATGTACTAAATTCCCTTTTCTCGGTTCGGGACAGGGAGCTTGCCCATAAAAAACATTCTCCTATTTGGGAACACATGTCACAGATGCTGATGTACTAACAAACCAGGCCTTACTTCCTGGTGAAACGCTGGTAACCTAACCTATTTTCTTTTATTTTTCTTCTATATCTCTCTTATTCTTGCTCTTTTCTAACCCTCTATCTCCCACACCCATTGTTTTGACTTAGTGTATAAAAAGAGGATTCATATCTTAATGCTACAAGAAACTCATTTTAAGACGGGTCATCTCTCCAATCTCAGGGATAGATACTATACTTCATGGTGTGATTACTGTGTACGATTCATATAGCGTCTTGTGCTTGGGTGCGAAGAAAACACAGGAGACACAGGTGTGATTAGGAAGGACTTGTATTATTTCATACAAGTAAGCAAAAGGGTTTCCACAGTTTTGCAGATACAAATGCAGGAGACACAGCAGGCAAGAGTAAACTCTAAGTACAGCAGAACTTACACAACATGTTCATGGTCTCTCTGTTACTTCCCTTGCAACTGTGGATTTAGCATGCAACAGGTTTCCAGTGTCCACAAGTGTTCCCAAGTTCATCAGCTGCAGATGGCTGGAGTACCAAGTCCAAGGCTTCCAGGAGCCAGGTCACAGGCTAACTGCAGACTTGATTCATTGCACAGCAATGGATCACCTTCCCCTCATGAATGAAAGAATTTAAAGTCTTTGGCCACCTTAGTAATTTCAAGGTTAACTACTCCAAGTCAGAGATGCTCAATGTCATTCTGCCAAACGATGAGATAAAACAAATAACAAAAAATTTCCCTTTTAAATGTCAGAAAACAGCTTTAAATATCTGCAGGTTGCGGTTCCTTCAGACTCTCCTAAAATCTACTCTTTAAATTATCAGTCTCTCAGACAGAACTGCAGAATACTTAGATTGTTATGATAAAAGGATGTATCATAACAAAAGGATGTTGGTTTGGATGTATTAAAGTCCTTAAAATGGATGTCTTCCCCCAATTTCTGTATCTGTTTCAGACGGTTCTCATAGCTCTCCCTCCTATTTTCTTCTTTATACTCCAATCGGTCATTTTGATTTTGTTTGGGGAGGCTATGACCTAGAATAGGCACTAATACGCCATATAGACATAATAATGCAGGAGCTGCGGGTCTTCCTAACTTCAAATTGCCCTGCAGGGTAGCCCTTTTGACGCAGCAGTTTCAAAGTACACATTAACAACGTGTGATTATCAAACAGAATAGCTCAAATTTACCATTGCAAAACATTCCCTGGATTAGCTTGAAGAATAGAGGTCAAGTTGAACAAGAAGTTGACTTAAGGTCATGGACCTGATAACTAAAAAGGGCACTATTGGCAGGGCACCACTCACACCTTTTTTCTAATCTGGAATTTCCTCCTGAATTTGATACTAAACATTTTATATAATGGAAGGCATCGGATGACCCTCGCTTTGTCACGCTCTTAAAAGCACCACACTGTCCCCTCTCTCATCCCTTCTGATTTGTGAAGGCAATACATCATGGCTGGAATACTCGCAGTTGAAATCCTTCCTCCTCTGCTCTGATAGAGAAATGTTACTTACAGTGGGTACGGAAAGTATTCAGACCCCTTTAAATTTTTCACTCTTTGTTTCATTGCAGCAATTTGGTAAATTAAAAAAAGTTCATTTTCTTTTCTCATATTTCTTTTCTTCCTTGTAATTCCTCTCCAGTTCCGTCAGGTTGGATGGTGAACGTTGGTGGACAGCCATTTTCAGATCTCTCCAGAGATGCTCAATTAGGTTTAGGTCAAGGCTCAGGCTGGGCCAGACAAGAATGGTCACAGAGTTGTTCTGAAGCCACTCCTTTGTTAGTTTAGCTGTGTGCTTAGGGTCATTGTCTTGTAGGAAGGTGAACCTTCGGCCAAGTCTAAGGTCCAGATCACTCTGGAAGAGGTTTTCATCCAGGATATCTCTGTACTCGGCTACATTCATGTTTCCTTCAATTGCAACCAGTCGTCCTGTCCCTGCAGCTGAAAAACACCCCCATAGCATGATGCTGCCACCACCATGTTTCACTGTTGGGATTGTATTGGGCAGGTGATGAGCAGTGTCTGGTTTTCTCCACACATACTGCTTAGAATTATCTCCAAAAGTTCTATCTTCATCTCGTCAAACCAGAGAATCTTATTTGTCATAGTCTGGGAGTCCTTCATGCGTTTTTTAGCAAACTCTATGTGGGTTTTCATATGTCTTGCACTGAGGAGAAGCTTCCGTCAGGCCACTCTGCCATAATGGCCCACTGGTGGAGGGCTGCAGTGATAGGAGAAAGTTCCACAAAGTCAACTATCTCCCTACTGCATCTGTGGAGCTCAGTCACAGTGATCTTGGGGTTCTTTTTACCTCTCTCACCAAGGCTCTTCTCCCACAATTGCTCAGTTTGGCTGGACGGCCAGGTCTAGGAAGACTTCTCGTGGTCTCAAACTTCTTCCATTTAAGGAATATGGAGGCCACTGTTCTCTTAGGATCCTTGAGTACTGCAGAAATTCTTTTGTAACCTTGGCCAGATCTGTGCCTTGCCACAATTCTGTCTCTGTGAGCTTCTTGGCCAGTTCCTTTGACCTCATGATTCTCATTTGGTCTGACATGCACTGTGAGCTGTGAGTTCTTATATAGACAGGTGTGTGCCTTTACAGATCAAGTCCTATCAGTTTAATTAAACACAGCTGGACTCCAATGAAGGAGTAGAACCATCTCAAGGAGGATCACAAGGTAATGGACAGCATGTGACTTACATATAAGTGTCTGAGCAAAGGGTCTGAATACTTATGACCATGTGATATTTCAGACACACATCTGTCTATATAAGAAAAGAAAGGGGCACTATGTTACATGTTTGGTTGAGTTGTAGCGGCTTAAAGCCGCTCTGGGACTCAATTTTCTCCGTTTATCAAGTTATCAACAAGAGTGGAGTAGACAAATCCCCCCCAAGTGGCCCTCTAATCCATCCTTCGGGGTTCATTCAATCCTAGAAAAAGGGATTTTTGTAATTTTGCCTACAGGCAGCATGTTCAGTTATCCGAAGGCACTGGAAGTTGAGTCGACTTCCATCTTTGGTTGAGTGGTTTAAGGAGATGGCCAGTCTCCATAAATTGGAGGACTTAACAGCTGAGGTTAGCGGATCAAATGAAAAGTTTTTACAAGTTTGGAGCATGTTGTTAGACTCCCCTGAATTTGACCACATTTTCAATGTTACTTGTCATACCCCTCAGCTTGCCCTTTCCTTTCCTTCTTCCTCTTCCCTCCTTGCCTTTTCTTCTTCTTACTTACCTTGTCCCCCATTTTTTCTTATTTTGTTTCCACATAGTGGTTAGTTTCTTCCTTTCTTAAAATCATATACAATTACTGGTCTGAGACTGGTATCCTGACTATATATGATTTGATACTAAATTTGACAATCTGTGTTTTAAGTTTTACAAATTAACTATTGTGTACCCTGTGACTTAACAGGAAGTCTTGTTTGTGTTAGTATTTGTATATACCTGCATATCTCTTATGCTGTTATTTGTATTTATTATATGCTATTACTTAATTAAAAACAGATTAAACATAAAAAGTCTAATACACCTTTTAAAATGATAAGCTTCTGTGTTGTAAAAAAAAACATACCAGGAATAATAATTTCAGAACTGTTGACACCTGTTTATACCCACATTCTGTACAAATCCATTGAGAAACAATTCAATTCATTTTGATAGGAAAAATAAAAAAAGGTAAATAATGTTATTGCCTAATTGTGAACACCCTTATAATTGGGGATGTGGTTGTATTGAAATTTAGCCAATCACATTTACACTCCTCTTACATAGTAGTCAGTACACAGCTGCCATCATTTACAGTGATTCTGATTAACCCCTGTGAGAATCATGTGGGAATAGTGGATGAGGGCAGGTATATCTCGCCCAGATTCCTTTCCTATGTGGCCTAGTCTGGTCAGTATCGCACCTGCTTGCTAATGAATAATGGGAGGTGGATATAAAAGGATGCAAGGTGGTTGTGTGAGTGTCTCAGCCTGGGAACACAGAGAGCCTGTCTGTGTGAGAGACACATGTGAGTGGAAGCAGTGCCCACTGCAACTGTGGTTTGGCTGGACGGGAGAAGCCCGCCAGTTGGTAGTTAGGTTGTCCATTGTTTAGTTAGTGCCGGACAGGCAAGGATTTGTTTTATGTTTTATTTCTTTATGCATTGCTTTCACCGTTAATACACCTGACCCAGGGTCAGTTATACACGAATCCCAGCTCTGCGCCTGAGTTTCATGCTGAACGCACGTGACCTTTGACCCCAGCAAAGGCGATCCCGGAGTGTTTTATCACATTGTGGTGAAGAACGCGGGCATCACGTTGCAAGCATGAGCATGGAGGACGTGGTGAAAGCGCTGGTACAGTCCACCGCCGTCCAGCAAGAAGCTAATCGGGTGATGATGGCCCAGCTGAAGGAGTTGGTGGACATGACAGTTGCCGATCGTTCGCTTCTCCAGCAGGTGGCGCAGCGCTTGGCAAGCATACCTGAGCTTAACCTGGAAGCCGAGTCGAGAGTGATTCACGTGAGTCGGTACTGGCAGAAAATGACGACCGAAGATGACGTCGAGGCATACCTGACCACGTTTGAACGGACGGCCGTGCGAGAAAAATGGCCGAAGGCACGATGGGCCGGCCTGATTGCCCCGTTTCTTTCCGGTGAGGCCCAAAAGGCTTATTATGACTTAGAGCCTGAAGCAGCGCAGGACTTTGACAAATTGAAAGCCGAGATCTTGACCCGGCTGGGAGTGACGACCGCTGTCCGTGCACAGAGAGTGCATCAATGGACTTATCAGCCGGATAAACCACCGCGGCCACAGATGTTCGACCTGATCCACGTGACGAAGAAGTGGCTACAACCCGAGGTGTTGACAGCGCCAGAGATAATCCAGAGAGTCGTCATGGACAAGTACCTGAGAGCTCTACCGCCAGCCCTGAGGAAGTGGGTAAGCCATGGAAATCCTACGACGGCAGATCAACTGGTGGATCTGGTTGAACGTTACTCCGTGGTGGAAGGACTCTCAGACGACGCTACCCCACCTCGTTCTTCATCATCTCCACGTGGAACCGGTAAGACTGTTCCAGGGAATAGGGGAGATGTAAAAATCCCTAAGACAGTGGGGGAGGAAAACGGGACTGCCCGCACTGCGAGGCCGAGAGTAACGAACTATGGTCTAAGCAAGGGGCCCGTTAGGTGTTTCCGCTGCCAAGAGATGGGACATATTGCTGCGAACTGTCCGCTCACTACTGAACCCATGCAGTGCGACGTCACAGACTCTAAAAAACGCATGTCTATGGTTGCACGGGTAGTGAGTGTGAATGCTGGTCAAAAGGCGGTGGAAAAACACTTGTGTGATTTAACTGTTGGTGGAAAAAATGTGGTGGCATTGTTAGACTCGGGAAGTGTGGTGACTCTGGTGAAGGCCAGTCTGGTGTCAGCCCCGACTGGACCATCAGACAAATTTTCTGTAACATGTGTGCATGGAGACACCTGTTCGTACCTCACCACGGTCATATGCATTACTACTTCCTATGGGTCTGTGCAACATAAAGTGGGACTCGTCCCGGCGTTATTGCATGATGTTATCCTGGGCCGGGATTTTCCCCACTTCTGGCAATTGTGGGAGAATCAGTTGATGCCCTCGGGTAATAGTGTACATGATTCTTCTCCCAGGGAGCGTGTGGGTCCCGAACCCCTGGAAGAGGTCTCCCCGGAAGACTCGGGGAAAGAGTCTGCTGGAAATGACCTGCAGTTCCCGTTTTCAGTCATGGCGGGTGATACGGAGGAGGCCGGGGAAGAGGAGGAGGCCGACAGCCGTCCACCTCCCCGTTTGCCGGATTTAGAAGTTCAGAAAGATGACTTCCAAAGCGAGCAAATAAAGGATCCTACCCTTTCTCAGGCTAGGGCAAATGTAAAAGTGATAAATGGGGTACCCGTAGAACCTGGCTCTAGGCTGGCATATCCTTACATGGTTCTGGAGAATGATTTACTCTATCAGATAGAGAAAAAGGGGGAAGATACGGTGCAACTATTAGTCGTGCCAAAACCCTACCGGCGGCAGGTGCTGGACCTGGCCCACGGACATGTGATGGGAGGTCACCTGGGAGTCCAGAAAACCACCGAAAGGATATTACACTGTTTTGTTTGGGCAGGCATGCATCACGATATCCGTGTATATTGTGAGTCTTGTCCTGACTGCCAAGCCTCTGCACCTAAGCCCCGGTTCTGTAGCCCTTTGGTACCCCTACCTATTATTGAAGTCCCGTTTGAGAGGATTGGGATGGATTTAGTTGGGCCCCTTCCACGGTCTGCACGTGGACACCAACATATCCTGGTCATCTTGGATTATGCCACTCGTTACCCAGAGGCCATCCCTTTGCTTAACACGGCCACCAAGACGATTGCCAAGGAACTGGTGCATGTGTTTAGTCGGGTCGGTATACCAAAACAAATACTCACCGTCCAGGGGACCCCCTTTATGTCCAGGGTAATGAAGGAGCTCTGCCGATTGTTACAAATCGAACCGTTACGCACATCCGTGTATCACCCTCAAACAGACGGGTTGGTCGAACGGTTCAATAAAACTCTGAAGCAGATGCTGAGAAAGGTGATAAACAAGGATGGGAAGAACTGGGACTATTTACTTCCGTATTTGCTTTTTGCCATCAGGGAAGTACCCCAGTCTTCCACGGGATTCTCGCCTTTCGAGTTATTGTACGTCCGACGTCCTCGCGGACTGTTAGACGTTGCAAAAGAAACCTGGGAGGGTCAGGTCACTCCGTTTAAAACAGTGATAGATCACGTCACACAAATGCAGGACCGTATTGCGGCTGTTATGCCTATCGTCAAAGAACACATGATACAGGCTCAAGGAGCCCAAAAAAGAATCTATGATAGGGGCGCCAAGATCCGTACGTTTGCACCCGGAGATAGGGTGTTGATCCTGGTCCCCACGGTGGACAGTAAGTTCCTGGCAAAGTGGCAGGGCCCCTTTGAGATCAAGGAAAGAGTTGGTGAAGTAAACTACAAAGTATACCAGGCAGGTAAACGGAAACCTGAACAGATTTATCATGTAAATCTGATAAAGCCCTGGAAGGATCGGTCTGCCTTGTCAGCAGAGCTGGCCCGTCCTGTCTGCTCGCATACCGTACCGGAGGTACGGGTTGCAGAAACTCTCTCGGAGCGGCAAAAGACTGAGGTCAGGCAGTTTCTACTTCACAACCAAAAGTTTTTCTCAGAAAAACCCGGGCAGACTACGCTAATAAAACATGACATTCTAACGGAACCTGGTGTCACAGTTCACGTAAAGCCCTACCGAATCCCGGAAGCGCGCCGTGAAGCCGTTTCCCGAGAAGTGAAAGCAATGTTAGAGTTAGGTGTCATTGAGGAATCGCACAGTGCTTGGTCCAGCCCGATTGTGCTAATTCCTAAACCGGACGGCACCATCCGGTTCTGCAATGACTTCAGGAAACTGAATGCGGTCTCAAAATTTGATGCCTACCCTATGCCCCGGGTCGACGAGTTAATAGATCGGTTAGGAAAAGCCCGGTATATTACGACCCTAGACCTAACAAAGGGGCATTGGCAGATCCCTCTGGCGGAGGCTGCCAGAGAAAAGACGGCATTTGCTACCCCAGAAGGTCTATTTCAGTATGTGTATATGCCGTTTGGACTGCACGGAGCACCGGCGACCTTCCAGAGACTGATGGATCGAGTCCTGAGGCCACATAGGCAGTACGCTTCGGCCTATTTGGATGACATTGTCATTTACAGCTTGGACTGGGAGACTCATCTCCAGAAAGTACAAGCTGTGATTGACGACCTGTGGGAGGCAGGTCTAACCGCGAACCCCAAGAAATGTCACATCGGGCTAGAAGAAGCCCGGTATTTGGGGTATGTAATTGGGAAGGGTGTTGTTAAACCCCAGGTTGATAAGATTCAGGCGGTTCAGGACTGGCCACAACCTGTCAACAAGAAGCAGGTGCAAGCCTTCCTGGGGATCGCCGGCTATTACCGCCGGTTCATACCCAATTTTGCAGCCATTGCTACCCCCCTGACAGATCTTACAAAAGGGAAAGACTCCGTCATGATTAAATGGAGTTTAGCGGCTGAAGAAGCCTTCCATAGCCTAAAACGGGCACTTTGCTCTCAGCCCGTACTGGTGACTCCGGACTTCCGCAGCGAGTTTGTGGCACAAACGGATGCCTCTGATACCGGTATCGGGGCCGTACTCTCACAAGTGAGGGACGGAGTGGAACACCCAGTCCTCTATCTCAGCAGGAAGCTGAATAAACCCGAGCAAAGGTATACAGTCGTAGAAAAAGAGTGCCTCGCCATTAAGTGGGCTCTAGAGGCCCTCAAATACTACCTGGTGGGCCGAAAGTTCAGGCTGATCACTGACCATGCCCCTCTCAAGTGGATGCACTTGAACAAGGAACGGAATAGCCGGGTGACCCGGTGGTTCCTTGCCCTGCAGGCCTACACGTTTACAGTGGAGCACCGCCCAGGGGTACAGATGGGAAATGCAGATGCCCTGTCCCGAGTGCACTGTTTGGCGGGTGTCATTGCTCGACCGGAGTGGTCTGAGCAGAGGGGGGGGATATGTGAGAATCATGTGGGAATAGTGGATGAGGGCAGGTATATCTCGCCCAGATTCCTTTCCTATGTGGCCTAGTCTGGTCAGTATCGCACCTGCTTGCTAATGAATAATTTTGAGGTGGATATAAAAGGATGCAATGTGGTTGTGTGAGTGTCTCAGCCTGGGAACACAGAGAGCCTGTCTGTGTGAGAGACACATGTGAGTGGAAGCAGTGCCCACTGAAACTGTGGTTTGGCTGGACGGGAGAAGCCCGCCAGTTGGTAGTTAGGTTGTTCATTGTTTAGTTAGTGCCGAACAGGCAAGGATTTGTTTTATGTTTTATTTCTTTATGCATTGCTTTCACCGTTAATAAACCTGACCCAGGGTCAGTTATACACGAATCCCAGCTGAGTTTCATGCTGAACGCACGTGACCTTTGACCCCAGCAAAGGCGATCCCGGAGTGTTTTATCACACCCCATATAAAGTTTAGCTGTTCTACTAGGATTTTTCTGACATTTTAAATACATTAAAACGCAACTAATTTTTACAGCAAAATTCATGGTCCGAAAACAGATTACAACACAGCAAAGGGACATCATTGTCTAAAGGTATCCGTCAGGAGAAGGGTACAGAAAAATTCCAGGACATTAGATCTACCATGGAGCACTGTGAAGATAGTCATCAAGAAATGGCTTATGTTTGGCCCAACAGTGACATTACCCAGCTCAAAAACTGATAAAAAGACAAGAAAAATATTTGTCCATAAGGCTGTCAAGAGGCCTACAAAAACATTACAGGAGCTGTGGGATTTTCTGGCAAATACTGGCTGTGTACTGCATGTGACAACAGTCTCCTGTATTCTACATATGTCTGGCCTGTGGGGTAGGGTAGCAAGACGGAAGCCTTGTCTTACAAAAAAAAATATCCAAGCCCGGTTATGTTTTGTAAAATCTTAAGTCAGCCCCAAACATGTGGGAAAAGGTGTTGATCTGGTGACACCAAGATTGAACTTTTAGTCCATAATTCCAAAACGTACTGTATGTTTGGCACAAATCCAACACTGATTATCACCAAACGAACTCCATACATATAAAGAAACATGGTGGAGGCACCATTATTAGAGATGGGCGGACACCTGAATGTTCGAGTCCAGCAGGTTCAGCCGAACAGTTACAAAAATTTCAGGTTCAGGTACCAGAACTGTTATGATTGGGTCACCGAAGAGGAAAGCAAGACCAAGCTAAGCCACAGAAAACCAGAGAGGTTGGCAACTAAGCGGATTGCAGACCCCTGATCCTATCCACACAACTAGCAGTAGCCGTGGAGCGTACCTACGATGATTCTAGACGCCTCAACACAGCCAGAGAACTAAATAAGCCTAAAGCAAGAAAGGGGAAATCTAAACTGCCCCAGAGCATACCCCAAAGGAATAGATAGCCCCCAAACATACATTGTCGGTGAGACAAGATGAAAACACAAACGCAGGTAGGAAAATAGGCTGAGCAAACTATGGGGCCCAAACTAACTAGACAGGAAAGGAAAGACATTGTCTGCAATCACGCAAAAAAACTTGCAAAAACTGCCCAACACGTCTGATAGAAAAAATACTGAAGTCACTAGACTTCGCCCACTATATCAGCACTCTGGTATATTCTGAAAACAGAGCAAAGAGAGGCCAATCTAATAAGGCACAAAAACAAACTGGCACAAACAGTAACATAAGGATGGAAATTCAGCACAGCCCCAGCCGGGGCTGGCTGACCACACAAAACTGAAATAGACAAAACCAGATCAAATGTGAACAGAATAGCAAAAGAACCCTTAGCTGAGCATGCAGGGACTGAGCTGGAAACTAAGACCTTAGGAGGCAGGAAAAAAAATCACCAGCAGGGATAGAGGGAGTCGACTGTCTTAAATCCAGTCAGAAACTCCCAATGTCCAATCGTCCTCCTCATTATCAGGTGGCAGGCCTTTGTTAATTAGATCAGCTCCATTACCTCCTGTAACCACCAGAGGGAGCCCGGAAAGAGAACTCGCGACCCCTCTGTCAATACAACCATCTCCACTACCTTCACCAGCAACCAGAGGTAGACCAGAAAGTGAATTCACAACACAGAACAGTACTAGGCCCCGAACCCGGACTACATTCACTTGACTGGGGGGCCTGAATATTCAGTGTTTGCCACGCTGTCATGTGCATGACAGCGCTGCAAACACCGGTTCTGATCGGAGGTGAAATCATCCCTGCCAGTCAGAGAGACACAGTACCCACTCTGTCAAAAGACAGCGTTAGTGCTCAGCTGTGATCAGAGGTATAAACTTTATCTTCGGTCACTGGTGTGAGCTGATGGGACTTCAGCTTCCATCATCCGACATCTACTGCCACTAATAAAAGCGAGAGCAGGAGCGGATAATACAAATATAATTTACAGTGATCAAACTAACAGTAACAGACTGGTACAGAGGGGAGAGGGCTCTGTCCTTGAAGGATTACAGTCTACAGGATAATGGGGAAGGAAACATTACGTTGGGAAGTTGTGACAGCTCCAGTGGTGGTAAGGTGACAGCGGGGTCAGTGCAGGCTGTAAGCTTGCAAGTAGAGATGCGTTTTAAAGTTCTGTCTGAAAGTTCCGAAATTGGCAGATAATCGGACGTGTTGGGGCAGAAATTTCCAGATTATGGAGGATGCTCAGGAGAGGTCTTGGAGGCGATTGGGTGAGGGATGTATAAGTGTGGAGGAGAGAAATATGTCTTGAGAGGACCAGAGATTTGTAGGTCAATGTTAATACTTTGAACTGGATATGTTAGGGAAATGGGAGCCAATGAACGGATTACAGAGGGGCGAAGTGAATAGCGAGGCGAAAGGTGAATTAGTCAGGCAGCAGAGTTAAGCACGGACTGGAGATGGGCGAGAGTGTAAGCAGGGAGGCCACAGAGGAGGATATTGCAGAAGATGATGAGGGCATACACTAACATTTTAGTAGATTCAGGGTTGAGGAAAGGACGGATTCTGGAAATATTTTTGAGTTCGAAGCAGCAGGAGTTGGCAAGAGCTTGGATGTCTGGTTTGAAGGACAGGGCAGAATCGAGGGTTATTCCAAGACAGTGAACCTGCGGTACAGGGGAAAGCGTGATATTGTGATAGATGAGGTAGAGGAGTTAGGTGAGATGGAGGAAAGGTGATGAGTTCAGTTTTGTCCACATTGAGCTTTAGGAAGCGTGATGAGAAGAATGAGGATATGGCTTATAAACACTCAGAGATTTTGGACAGCAGAGAGTTGATGTCTGGGCCAGAGAGGTAGATCTGAGTGTCATTAGAGTATAGATTGTACTGGAAACCAAGGGACTCTAGTTTTCCCAGGTGAAAGGATATATAGATTGAGAAGAGTAAAGGCCCCTTTACATTTAGCGATGCACCAGTGATCCCGACCACGATACGACCCGGTCAGGATCCCTGGTGCATCGCTAAATGGTCGCTAGTGAGCTGCCAGACAGGCAGATCTCACAGCGATGCAGCAGCGATCTAGCGGTCATTACTTACCTTTCAGACGCGGCGATTCTGATGTCCTCCGTCCGCGTCCACGCGTCGCTCGTCGGCGCCAGCAGGAAGCGCCCGACAAGAAATGGAGCTGCGCGATCTCGCGCGATCAGCGATGGACAGCGCAGGAGCCGGTCGGAGGTAAGTATCACACATAGCGATATCGCTGCTGCGTCACCAAATCGGTGATGCTTTGGCGATATTGTTAGCGTTATCGCTATGTGTAAAACCCCCTTAAGGGTCCCAGAACAAAGCCTTGAGGGACACCAACAGAGAGAGGGTGGGATGAGGAGGTAGTGTGGGAATGGGAGATGCTAAATGTGGAGGGGTATGAGGAGATCCACGAGAGGGCGAGGTCTTTGACGCCAAGGGAAGCGAGGATCTGTAGTAGGAGGGAGTTGTGACCTGTATCAATGAGGAGTTAGATGAGAGATGGGAGGATATGTCAGCATGGTCATGCAGCTCATTAGAATAATACTATAATGATACTCTTGCCAGCATGCAACAATACATTTTCAAGGGCTTACAGCAACACACCGGGGCAACATACTGAAATAAAGGTTACATATTCTGAAAGCGTTGCCCAAGCCCTATTTCATGATACTATTACTAGGGTACACAAAAATGACCTGATAGATTCCCTTTAAACAGAGAAAGAGGCATAGGAGTTTTTTTTAATTATTAAAGAAATGAATGCCTCAGCTGTGTCTTTTATATGTGATTAGATTTCACACGTGTTTACAGTATTAAGCTTCATTGTTTCAGAGTCAATGTTTAAGCTAAACTTAAGTTGGTTTCCATATGATGAGAATAAAAAACGGTTTTAATTGTAGACATTTCTTTCAATAAAGAACGGCCGTCGACTTTGTCCAAGTTTTTAATTTTTGCCCTCTGTGTATTTGACTTTGATATCCCTGCAGTACAGTCTATTGCCGTGTTCTTTGACGGATCGTGTGTCTGCAAAAAAAATCACCTAAACATGTCAGATTTTTATCTGAATGATGGTTCAAAATTACCCATGAAAAATCATGGTCAGCATGGGTATGACATCTGTGGGCAATCCATGTGCTGGCTGTTTCTAACGATGCATTGAGTAGAAGAAACATTGCAATATTTTTTTGCATCAGAAAAAGAATAAACTTGACACATATACCGAACAGTAATGAGAATCTGATCTAGCTCAATGATAAAAATTTTATTTTTCAACTATGAAGAGAAAAAAAAAATGTCTGAATGAGACCTTACTGTCACCTGAATGAGCAGCGCAGTGTACAGCAGGTGAAGATACCTTAGTTGTTGTGTCCACACAGGACAGCATGGTTTCACAGGGCAGTCACCAGGGTGTGGTGTCCTCCACATATACCTGCACTTGTCAATTAGCAACTGGAGTCAAGGTAGTTAGCAGAGTTTTCTAGAAGGGCAAAACAGACGCTTTACTACAACCCAGGCGTGCAGCCAACTATTGTTCTATACATGTGAGGACTCATACAGTATCTGCTTCAATGCCAATGTGCCAAATTAGCTATACTGAGGTTTTGTGTACACTGGTAGTTGAATGGCCGGTGTGTGAATTAAGGTGTCACAGGTCATTTAATTATATGTTGCAATGATGGATGGAATACCACCTTAATCTAGTGCTTTATTAATTCCTTCTATCTAATACGTGTTTCCATCAAATATGATTGTTGTAGAATGGTAATATTCCCTTCCCGCTACGGCTAATTTTCGTTTTTGACCTTTCATGTTTTCTTCTCTTGCGTCCACGAGCCATAACTTTTTTTTTCTCCAACGACATAGCCATATAAGGGACTGTTTTGCGCTTTTTTTTTTTTCGAAAGATGAGCTGTAGTTCTGTTACGGATTATATAAATAAAGTCCAATATCATTGGCCACCTGTCTTGTCTGTGAGTAGATAAATTAACTAGAAGTCAGACGGCCTACAGGGAGACCAAATGCTCTTTGCGTCTTTCCTCTCTAAAAAAAAAAAAGCGGTGCAGAGCAAGGTAATTGTCCTCAGGCAGACTGGACGTCTCCTGTCTATACCAAGTCTATACCAGGGACATCACATGGCACAATTGAAATGCAATATTGCCATGCTATATCTACAATAATCTGATGTCTACATAATTCTCAGATCTGTGACTGGGGGGACAAAATTGCTTCAGTGGTTCCAGGCGCCAGGATTTTTGGCTTTAGAAACCATAAAAATTCAATATCAAAATGAATTATGGATATACTCTATCATAGCCATGTTTGGTGTGTCTGGGATGGTGAAAGTATGTTCGAAAATATGGCGGTCATATTATGCAACTAGGAGGTTCCTGTGGGAAAATATGACATAAATTAGAATTATATCCTACACCCATTTTTTTCTTGCATGCAATTAGCCATCATCCTCTCACCTCAGCAGGCGGAGGGGTGAGGGGTGCTGATGGGACACATTAACCCATTTCTGCCCTTAGACATACTATCCATCCATGTGACCTGGGCTGTACTTCCCATGGACGGGATAGTATGTCATAGCAATCGGCCGTGCTCACTGGGGGAGTGCGGCCAATCGGGGCAGGGTGTCAGCTGGTTCTCACAGCTGACACCCGGCACTTAGTGCCAGGAGCGGTCACAGACCACTCCCGGCACTTTAACCCCCCGACACACTGTGATCAAACACAATTGCAGCGTTCCGGAGCCGGCACAGGGGTTGACAGCCCCTCTGCCTTTGGATTGGAGACCCTGCGGTGTAACGCGAGGTCCCGATCGCTGCCATGGAGACCCGATGTCGTCATGACGACATCCCAGTCTCCAGAGCTGAGAGACTTTCTGTCATGTGCAGTGATCAAAATTGAAAAAATAGTAAATCAAACCCCCCTTTATCACCCCCTCAGTTAGGGAAAAATAATAAAATAAAAAAAGTATTTATTTACATTTTCCCATTAGGGTTAGAGTTGGGCTAAAGTGAGTTGGGCTAAAGCTAGGGTTAGGGTTGGGGCTAAAGTTAGGGTTAGGGTTGGGATTAGGGTTAGGGTTGGGGTTGGGATTAGGGTTAGGGTTGTGTTAGGGTTAGGTTTGTGGTAAGGGTTTTCACTGTTTAGGCACATCAGGTGATCTCCAAATGCAACATGGCGTCCGATCTCAATTCCAGCAAATTCTGCATTGAAAAAGTAAAACGGTGCTGCTTCCCTTCTGAGCTCTGCTGTGCACCCAAACAATGATTTACCCCCACATATGGAGTTTCGGCGTACTCAGGACAAATTGCACAACAACTTTTGGGGTCCAATTTCTCCTGTTACCCTTGTGAAAATAAAAAATTGGGGGCAAAAAGATAATTTTTGTGAAAAAAAATATGATTTTTTATTTATAAGGCTCTACGTTATAAAATTCTGTGAAGCACTTGGGGGATCAAAGTGCTGACTGCACATAGATAAGTTCCTTAGGAGGTCTAGTTTCCAAAATGGGGTCAATTGTGGGGGTTTCCACTGTTTAGGCACATCAGTGGCTCTCCACACGCGACATGGAGTCTGATCTCAATTCCAGCCAATTTTGTGTTGAAAAAGTAAAACAGTACTCCTTCCCTTATGAGCTCTGCCGTGTGCCCAAACAGTGGTTTCCCCCACATATGGGGTACCAGCGTAGTCAGGACAAATTGAAAAAAAAACTTTTGTGGTCCAATTTCTCCTGTTACCCTTGGGAAAATAAAAAAAATTGAGGGTGAAAAGATCATTTCTATAAAAAAAAATGATTTTTTATTTTTACGGCTGTATGTTATAAACTTCTGTGAAGCACTTGGGGGTTCAAAGTGCTCACCACACATAAGTACCTTGGGGGGTCTAGTTTCCAAAATGGTGTCATTTGTGGGGGATTTTCACTGTTTAGGCACATCAGGGGCTCTCCAAACTCGACATAGTGTCCAATCTCAATTCCAGCCAATTTTGTATTGAAAAGTCAAACGGTGCTCCTTCCCTTCCGAGCTCTGTCATGCGCCCAAACATTGGTTTACCTGCATATATGGGGTATCAGCGCACTCATGACAAATTGTACAACAACTTTTGGGGTCCAATTTCTCCTGTTACCCTTGGTAAAATAAAAAAAATGGATCTGAAGTAATTTTTTTGTGGAAAAAAGTTAAATGTTCATTTTTTTTTTTTAAACATTCAAAAATTCCTCTAAAGCACCTGAAGGGTTAACAAGCTTCTTGAATGCGGTTTTGAGCACCGTCAAGGGTGCAGTTTTTAGAATGGTGTCACTTTTGAGTATTTTCTATCATATAGACCCCTCAAAGTGACTTCAAATGTGATGTGGTCCCAAAAGAAAAACAGGTGTAAAAATGAGAAATCTCTGTTTACCTTTTAACCCTTATAACTTCCTAACAAAAAAACATTTTTGGTTCCAAAATTGTGCTGATGTAAAGTAAACATGTGTGAGATGTTAATTATTAAGTATTTTGTGTGCCATATCTCTGTGATTTAAGGGCATGAAAATTCAAAGTTGAAAAATTGCGAAATTTTTGCCAAATTTCCGTTTGTTTTTTTCACAAATAAACGCAAGTCATATCAAAGAAATTTTACCGCTATCATGAAGTACAATATGTCACGAGAAAACAATGTCTGAATCACCGGGATCCATGGAAGTGTTCCAGAGTTATTTCCTCGTAGAGGGACAGTGGTCAAAATTGTAAAAATTGGCCTGGCCATTAACATGCAAACCACCCTTGGGGGTAAAGGGGTTAAAATATCTCATCCATAAAGATTCATGGGCCCACCCAGGAGAAATCACAAGTATTTTAGATCTGTCCAAATTTCCGTGATGTCTCCTCTGCCAGAAGTTCTCAGAGATTCAATCCAAAAGACGTTTCTGTATTTATCCCATTTATTTTGGCTCAGTTTTTGCCTTATACTGTATGTATGTCTTTTTATCATTTCAGCTTTTGTAACTTTAAATGCACAGTACATGTAAAATCTAAAGTTTGTTTATTGCTGCTTTAGTCATACCCACAGTCATGAAGAAGTATAGCCTGGTTGTGTTACCCTGTGTGTACCAGTGTTTCTAATTTTATCTATTTTTTGCTTTTACGGCATTAACCGACCAGGTTAAGCCATTTTAGATTTTGATGGTGATGTCAAACATGTTATGTATTTGAATTGGGAAAATAGGGTGATTGAAACTTTCATTTTTTATTTTTTTTTTAATAATTTTTAAAAACTTTTTCTTTTTTTCTCAACCTTTTCAGTTTCTTTCATAATCTTGAACTTGCAGTCGTTTGATTGCTTGTACTTTATACTGCAATTCAGAGGTATTCCAGTATATAGTGATTTTAACAGTCTTCTGTGAAACCCAATCACTGTCCTTTATGAGAGCAGAAAAGCAGCGGTAACGGGAGCCATTAGTCGGCCTCTGGATTCCTTGGCACCTTGTTGAGGAGGCTAGGATTGGGACCTATATGGCCATATATGAGGCTGTTGACTTTGGGGTGGGAGACCCCCTGCAGTGCATGCATCATGGTCCATACTCAGTGTTTCACAGCCGTCTGAATTCAGCCTAAGGCCGGGATCACACACAGCGTAATACGGCCGAGTCTCGCAGGTTAAAACCAAGCTCTGGAGCGGAGTGTGCAGCCGCACAGCAATACATGGAGCTGCACGCTGCACTCCGGAGTGCCGCTGCCAGAGCTTGGTTTTAACCTGCGAGACTCGGCCGTATCTCGCTGTAGTGTGACTTCGGCCTAAAGCAAAACTTCGTCTTGAGGCTGTGTGCCCACGTAAGCATTTTTTTCGCGTTTTTAACCATTTTTACTGGCAAAAATGCTTAAGAATCGCTTAAAAGAAGCATCCCATTCATTGTAATGGATTCTGCACTTTTTGTGCATATTGATGCGTTTTTTTCCTCGAAGAAACGCATCGCGGTAAAAAACGCAGCATGCTCGTTAATTTTGCGGAAAAGTCCGCGTTTTTAGCTATTTTCTATGAGACTAGGGATGCGCGGAAAAGAACGCGCGTTTTCTGGGAAGGAGTCCGGTTTTCATGCAGAAATTTTCTGCATATGTGGGCAAATAGCCTTAGGCTGCATTCACACGTTCAGGTTTTTTTTTTGTTTTCGCGGTGGTTTTTACCGCAAAAACGCAAAAGAACAGCTTCCCATGCAATGTTATGGGATTCCGCAATGCTGTGCTAATGCTGCAGATTTTCCCGCGGCGGAATCGCATTGGGGAAAAATCTAATTTGCAGAATCGCGGCGATTCCGCCCACATAGGAATGCATTGTTCTGCTTACTTTCCGCATGTGGCTGTGCGCACCATGTGAAAAGTAAGCAGAACATTTGCGGATGGTACCCACGGTCCGGAGGAGAGGAGATTCCCCTCCGGGCACCATATCCCTGTAAAAAATAGAATTAAAATAAAAAAATCGTGTTATATTCACCTTCCAATATCCCGCGCAGCGTCCCCAGGCTTCAGCAATACACGCGGAAGCTCCCATTCCCAGTGATGCATTGCGATTATGACCTTAACTGACGTTGCGTCTCGCGATGCTGTAGCGGTCTCGCGAGACCTCAACGTCATCAAAGGTCATTGCCGCAAGGCATCACTGGGAACGGGACCTGTCGGAGCATCGCGGAGGCCTGGGGACGCTGCGCGGGATGTCGGAAGGTGAATATAACCCAATTTTTATTTTTTTTATTATTTTTAACATTAGATCTTTTTACTACTGATGCTGCATAGGCAGCCTCAATAGTAAAAATTTGGTCACACTCGTCAAACACTGTGTTTGACGAGTGTGACCAACCTGTTAATCAGTTCTCCAAGCGATGCTACAGATCGCTTGGAAAACGCTAGCAGTCTGCAAGCTAATTACGCTTGCAAATCGCTAGTTGTTCCGCAGGAAAATCGCGGGAATTTTAAATTCCTGCGATTTTCCCGCGGAATGGAATTCCGGAATTCTCGCGGTAACTTCCGCGGGAATTCCGCTACGTGTGAACCCAGTCTTAGAATGCAACAGCTACTTGTGTAGACGCATCTCATATCTGCACCCTGGTGACCATTTAAATCATATTCTACAAGGTCCAGAAACTTGGTTGCTTAAATTACTCTGTCTTTTTAGCTAGAAGAGTCATCTAATAATAAAATGAAAAATCTGTGGAGGTCACCCAATTTCCCTGCAGCGCCACCACAGGAGAAATAAGGCATTACACAATATCTATGGAAATTCATGTCTGAGTAGTTTATGAAATAGCTGATCATAAAAAAGTCAAAGATGCCTTATTAATTCGGAATTCTCTACTATGACGTTTACAGATGGCATTACCAAAACAGAGAACCCTTTTAGAGAGTTCAACTACTTTTTCAACCTTCACATCTTGATCCACTAATTGCACTTTTAGTCTACACTTTTATGGAATAAGGGGTTTTTATAATGAAAAAAAAAACAGCTGCAAGTAATATATTAAAAAAAAACTCTACTTGCCTCTTTCTTCCTACACTGACACTTGGGTGGTCCTACTGTTCTTTGTTGACAAGCAGCCAGTTTATGACCACTGCAGCCAATCAGTTCTTTCAGGAGTCACATGCCGAGTGGAGATACCAATGGCCAAGCAATTGGACCTGGCTGAAGGTCCCTGCACTGCGGGATGGACATGGTCTTCATTCTCAGGCTTCTTTGGTCCTACAATACTTAAAATGTTTTTATTCTTCATTTGCTTCCTAAATGCAACGTTCCCTAAATAGTAGATTTTTTTTTTTAATACAGACAGTTCGGCAACTGCAGAATATCTGTATGTTCTAAATGCTTTGAAAAAGTGTTACAAATCGTTCAGAGCTCCTGCAGAGTTCTGAGGGCTCTCTGCTCTCCCCTTCTCTCAATATAAAGCCATGTTCACACGGCCTGTATTTTGGTCAGTATTTTACATCAGTGTTTGTAAGCCAAAACCAGAGGAAAAGAATAATAGAAACACGTCGCCACTTCTGTATTTTTCACCCACTCCTGGGTTCGGTTTACAAATTCTGATGTAAAATACTGAACAATTACTGAAGGCGTGAACGTGGTCTTAGCTAAGTTCACATGATGTTTGTCATCTGTATATCTGTATGTTACAACAATATTACATCCGAATGGTATTCGCTTTTCTACATCCGGAATGAGGAAAATTTACAAGACCATAAAGTTTCCTCTGTAAAGAATTGCAATACAGCTGTAAAAATCTGATGCTATATAGTTGATCCGTATGATATCTGATTTTTTTTGTTGTTCACACCAATAGACTTTAATAGGAGAGCTTCAAATATGCATATTTTTTTTTACACTGCCCAAGTGTCAAAATGGTCATCTGAAAAGCACAATTGAATAACATTAGCCCAAGTGCCATCTATATGGTCAGTTTCTTCCACAGAACAGTATTCGGACTGAAAATATGGTTGTGTGAAACTACGGTTAGTGATGGCTGGAAGTAGAAAAAGTGTGTTGTTCAGAGATCTCCAGTGTAAAGAGATGGGAAAGCATGTATGGTCTCAGGGAGGGAAGAGAAAAGGCAAAAAAATCAAAAAGTTTTTCAGTCGCCATGCCATAATTTCCCACAAAAATGCAACAAAAAGCAATGAAGATGTTATACTTAGGCCAAAATTGTGTCAATAAAAATGTTAACTTGACATGCAAAAAACAAACCCTCACACAGGTATATCAAGGTAAAAAAAAAAAATAAAAAAGTTATGGGTCTCAGAAAATGGCAACACAGAACTATTGTTTTTAGAAAGTTTTGCATATTTCTAACTACTGAAATATATTATAAAAGAGTTTGGTATCACTGTAATTATTCTGACTTAGGAATTCATGTTGACAGGTCAATGAATGGCATAAGAACAATACCAAAAAAAACAATATCAGAATTGTATTTTTTTTCCACCATTTCACAGCAGTTTTTCCCATTTTTTTCAGGATATTATATAGTTAAATCAATGGTGTAAATGAAAACTACAACTCGTTTCGCAAAAATCCACGCTGTCATATGGCTACGTCTACAGAGAAATAAAAAGATTATGGCTCTTGGAAAATGGGGAGTAAAAAATAAAATACAAAAACACAAAAGAGCCAGAAAAAAAATGGTAAGGTCTTTAAGAGGTAAGGAGTCAGGTTGCCCTTCCTTCCTGTGGTTTCAGGAATTGAGTCCAGAAAGCCGTGCTGCCTAAAGAAAGGGTAATGATATGGATTTTTAGAAAAAGACGGTGACAGGTCTAGAACAAAGGAAGAAATAGTGCCGGGGGAAGAGCTGATAGAGGATAATGGCTGACCGATATGCAATAGCTGAAGTCATACATAAAAATGAATGTTGCAAAGAAAGCAATCACGGTCTGAGGAATGAAAGAAAAATAGAACAATTTGGCAGCTGCCGACCGGAAGGATTAATTCCCTTTAACGTGTCGCAAAATGTTCTTCTGCAAGAGGGGCACATAATAAAACGGAGACGTCGCAATGTATTTGTTTTTATCATTTAATGATGTGATTCAGAAGGAGCCGATGTTAACATATTGATAGGCATTTTTATTATTTTTTTAAGGCAGTGGTTATTGAGCAAAACCAAAATCACCTAGGCAACTCAGACACGGGAAAACTCGTCTTGGGCTCAATGGTGACGGCATCTGAAGGCACCTTGTATCATGTATTACCTGGGAGGCAGCAGGGCAGACAACACGACCTTCAGCAAAAAAATATATATATCTACAGGGAGCCAAAAAATATGACTTTTATTATGATTTAGGAGAAAAAAGGAGCAAAAAAAACAGTGTAAGATTATAACTGGAAAGATAATACCAATATAACAAAAAATCTGTCATTTTATCATCGACATGCCACTAAATAACCTTTTTATAAACTTCACATTCGGATGTCAGAACCTGATTATTGCAGATATGAGCTGCACAACACAGATGCTACTTATCTCTTCATGCAGAAGAAGTCCACAGATTGCTTTTGCAGGAAGTTTCTTATTATGTGACAGCCACTGATTGACTGACGTGTAATGTTACCTCTCTCTTTAAGGCCTGGGTCAGCCAATGCGAGACATGCATGAAAACCTGGCACTGCCGCCGGCACTGGGACCGGAGCGTGCAGCTGCATAGAAATACATGTAGCCGCACGCTCTGGTCTGAGTGCCGGCGGCAGTGCCAGGTTTTCGAGAATAGTGCGAGTCTCTCGCAAGTGAATATGAGCCCTTACCATGTAGATTCCCAGGCCTGTACTCCAAATTAAAGCTAAAGTCCTGGAGCGCTAGACACCACCTCCTGGCATTCTTCCCCTTCCTTTCCCTCATCAATCTCAGGGGCACGTGATGTGACACTAGCCTGAACTTCCGGCCTAACATGTAGTACCTCAGTGTGTCAATTGCCCATTTGATGGTCGAGCACTCTTTTTCCACAGTGACGTAGTTTATCTCACAAGAAGAGCATTTTCTGCTTTAATACAAGATGAGATGTTCCCGTTCATTTCATGGGACAACACAGCTCCCACACCTGATCTCTGAGGCGTCCGTCTGGACCACGATTTCCCTACCGAAGTCAAGCGCGATCAAGACTGGCGGCTTACACAGGGTGAGCTTCAACTCTTGGAACACCATCTCTGCTTTGGAGGATCATTTGATCATCGACGTCTTCGTGTCCTTAAAAAGATCCGTCAGGGGGAAAGCTACCGTATTTTCGGACTATAAGATGTACCGGACCATAAGACGCACCTAGGTTTTAGAGGAGGAAATTAGGGAAAAAAATTGAGGCAAAAAATATGGTCAATCCCCTATCCTGGTATATATGGTCCCCTCATCCCCATCCTTATACACATGACCTCCTCATCCCTATCCTGGTATGCATGGCCCCCCTCATCCCTACCCTGGTATGCATGGCCCCCCTCATCCCTACCCTGGTATGCATGGCCCCCCTCATCCCTACCCTGGTATGCATGGCCCCCCTCATCCCTACCCTGGTATGCATGGCCCCCCTCATCCCTACCCTGGTATGCATAGCCCTATCATCCCTACCCTGGTATGCATGGCTCCCTGATCCCTATCCTGGTGTGTATGGCCCTCGTCCTCATCCAGGTATGCATACCTTCTCATCCCTAGCCTGGTATGCATGCCCCCCTTATCCCTATCCTTGTAGGAATGGCCCCCCTAATCCCTATCATGGTAGGAATGGCCCCCCCCATCCCTATCATGGTAGGAATGGTCCCTCTCGTCCCTATCCTTGTAGGAATGATCGCCCTTATCCCTATCCTGGTATGCAGGGCCCCACATCTCGTCCTAGTATGCATGGCCCCATACCTATCCTGGTATGCAGGACCCAATCTTTATCCTGGCATGATTTGCCCCCACCCCCATCCTGGTATACATGTCTCCCACCCCCCATGCTGGTATGCATGGTCCCATCAGAAAACATTACACTTACCTTCCCTGTATGCCCTCGCAGCTTCCTGTTCCGATCCCAGCAGCTGCTTTATGCTTGTAAGCAGCGCATGGCAGGGACATCATGCACTCTTTGCAAGCCGAAGGGCAGCTGCCGGAATACTCAATGCTCTGCAGGCCGGGACTGTGTGCACAGAGAGCAGTGAATATTCATTGCTCTCTAGAGAGCACAGTGTCAGCCGGTACCTACCTGCAGCTGCCGGGTGGTCACGTGTGCTGATACTTAACCTTAGTGACAGAGCCAAATTTTAAAAATCTGACCACTGTCAATTTATGTGGTAATAAGTCTGGAACGCTTCGACAAATTCCAGTGATTTTGAAATTGTTTTTTTCGTGACACATTATACTTTATGATAATGGTAAATTTAGGTTGATATGTTTTGTGTTTATTTATAAAAAATATCAGAAACTTGACAAAAATGTAAAACAATTTGCAATTTTCAAACTTTGAATGATTATCCCTTTAATTCAGACAGTCATACCATAGCAAAACGTTAATAAATAACATTTCCCTCATGCTTTACATCAGCACCATTTGTAAAATTTAGTTTTATTTTGTTAGCATTTTAGGAGGTTTACAAATGCAGTAGTAATTTTTCATGTTTTCATGGAAATTTACAAAATTATTTTTTTAGGGACCTATCCAGGTTTGAAGTGACGTTAGAGGTCCTATATATTGGAAAACCCACAAAAGTGATACCATTTTAAAAACAGCACCCCCTGACATATTGAAAATTGCTGTCAGTTAGTTTATTAACCCTTCAGGTGCTTTTCAGAAATTAATACAAAGTGGCATGATAGGAATTAAAAAGTGTATTTTTACCACCTAAATGTCGCTAACTTCTGAACTGACCGCTATAGCCAGGAGGCTCTAAGGGCTCATACTCACTTGCGAGAGACTCGCACGATTCTCGTGTGAGTCTCTCGCATGAAATCCCGGCACTGCTGCCGGCACTGGGACCGGAGCGTGCGGCTACATAGAAATGCATGTAGCCTCACGCTCCGGTCCGAGTGCCGGCGGCAGTGCACGGTTTTCATGCGAGAGACTCGTATGAAAATCGTGCGAGTCTCGCGCAAGTAAGTATGAGCACTAAGGCCGCTATTTGCTAGTGAATTGCCATAGCAAACATCAGGACCACACAATTATTATCTCAGGGTGTCGATGGGAATAAAGAGGGAGAAGCCACACTCTTTTAAACATTTAATGATATAGTCATTATTGACAGCAGCATCTAAGGGGTTAAAGAGATATGGATGGTGACAACACTGATTGTGGCTGATGCAGTAAATTGTCATCTGTATGGGGATGCTATTCTCTTATATCTCAGGTCAGTTAAAATACGTATTGACGGTCATTAAGGGGTTAAGAGAAATGAATATTCATGGAATGGGGTCAATATTCATCCGTCAGGTGTAGAAAAGCCAGTCTTCTCCTTGGCAATTGGGGACAGGAGAATTTGACAGTACCCTTTTGTTAGGTTCAGGATGGTGATGTCAAGGGAGCGCCAAGTGAGCACTCCCCAGCAGCTGGAACGGTCCGGGCAGTGACGGACGGGTGTCCCTTGGGACTTGGAACTGCAGTGCCCACACCGTCCGGGAGCTGAGAGGGCCAACAGCGGTGTAGCAGAGCTGAGGGAGAGAGCATGCCGGGAGTGGAGAGCGCTGACAGGATTTGCGGCACGTGACCGCGGGTCAGAGGGGGCGGAGGTGGGGCCTGGCACTCTTGGCCAGGGGTGACAGCGGAATGCGATGGAGACCCCCGGACAGGAGAAAGGGTACCACCGGACACCAGGGAATGACAGGGCGCGATGGCTGAGCAAAGTCCAAGAAAATCACAACAGAGGAACAAACCGAGTCAGAACCATACAAGCAAACTAGAGCACAGGCACACGGGGGTTGACACACTCAGCCGAGAGCAAAAGTATAACCGACAAAGCATGGACCCACAAAGAGGCTATAAAAAGTCTCCGAGAAACCAATGGGAGGCTACCCGGATTAACCCCAGACACTCCAACCAGAATACAGCTAACAAACCATGACAGGTGATCTATCTGGCTGACCATAGCCTGTCATTGAGCTCATGGACCCTGAACATCAGAAATGCGTCGAACTTCGACACCTCATTTAGCTTCCTGTAGTCATTACTGAAACGCCATTCTCCGTACGGCTTTGGGACAAGTACAATGGATCTGGACGAGTCGCTCTATGACTCCTCGATGATGTCCAGACTCAACATTCTCCTCAACTCCTTGAAGAAAATCAAAGTGGTAACAAAAGCACAGTCCCTGTGGTAGCAGGGATCCGCCCGCTCAGGGTTAGCAAAACACACGGTTCAGGTTAGCACAAACACGAACACTTCTCTGGAGCTAGCCTCTCCAGATACAATGAACACCTCAGGAGGCCGACTATTTAAACCCCAGACCACACCCTGGGGTGGAGGTAAGGTGGACAACTTCCCACCAGCTCTATGGTTGTCCACAAAAACCCAGCCCTTACAATGGCCGATTAACCCCTCTCAACACATAGTGTGCTGGAGCAAACTCTCTCCTCTCCAGCACTTTGCCAGTGATTTTATCGCAAGACAATGAGTCATTTTCATAACAATAGTGGATAGCATGTGCCACTTTACTCCTTCAAAGAGGTTCTTCCGTGGTTGTAGTGTATTATAATAAATATACTGAAGGAAGCGAGAGTGAAGACGCTGATTGACCGCAGGGCTCAAACGGCATAACAATATCATATGAGCTTCAGGAAACATATTTTTGGTGATGTTTTGCTTTCATTTTTAATATCACTATCTATATAAAAAAGGATAAAATCTTGCCGTTTTGGATCTGGCCACTGAACCACAGAATTAACTGATTCATCCTGTTGTGTAGAGATCGCTTCCCAGCAATCTCATTATCATCACAGACAGAATGACGATGAACCATAGTACCTGTATTTAGATAACACAGGATCCCCCATTATAGACACATCTCACCTACTCCCCCTTCCTGCACAGATCATTCTCATAACATTTTTCCATAGGGGTCAGAGTTATCTGCAGACTATTACAGATTGTTTCAAAATCGGGCAGCCATTGGCCAACGCGGGAGAGTGATGTCTCAGATGCATGACCAGTCTTATCTCACCCAAAAAATATAGAGGTAATTTACTAAAAAAAAAAAAAAAAAAAAGAAACAACTTCCAGCACTGGGGACCAGTGATCTTCTTCTTCTTCTTCTTCTTCTTCTTCTTCTTCTTCTTCTTCTTCGCTCTGGTGCTAGACTAGAAGTGCTGCCAGTGAATGAATACGTGCCACCAACACTTTTAGAGAATGCGGATGACACATAAAGTGTCAACACAAGTGTGTGTCACCCACACACAACAACCTATCATCCAGGATTAACAAAAAAACATTAATTAGCGAGCCTCATTAATTCCCTGGATCTAATTAACTCATTGTTTTTGCCATTACTACCATTTGTGGTAGACAAACCACAACTTAACCGCTTTTACTGTAAAGAATCCCTACTTATAATGATGAATGGTGTATTTTATCTTCCTAGCCATCATCACATCGACCCCTTATCTTTGTTCTTCTGCAATTGTTGAAATGATTATACTAAGCCTTCATGTGTATTTTGTGTGGTTTGGTTATGTATAAAAAAAATAAAGTAAAGAATAGAAAGGGTATTGTCTAGTGTTACATATGTCACTCCTTTGTTTCTTTTTGTCTGTGCGTGACTTGATTATGAATGTGTTAATGAAAGCGTTGCAGTAAAATCCAGTTTGGGTTGAGTCATTCTTTTGTATCTGGGATTGCTAACAAATTGCCTGGATTGGGAGAACAGTTTATAAACTATGGCAGCCGTCTCCTTTTAGTAGAGAAGCCAGACAGCTCGTACCAGAAATCAGTAATACAGCTGCTGCCCTCTAGTGGATGCACAATGTGTATTGCAGTAGCCAGTGGTTGTACAGTAAACCGAGTTGATCCAGATTCGGGAGGCTCAAACTTTTCTTGTCCAGGTGCCGCAATGTCAGACTGGACCAGTCTGAGGGGGTCACAGTAAAACTTAGAGGGGAAATTTCCATCTGAGACACTTATGGCATACCATCATGTTTGGACTGGCTCACGGCGGAGCAGAAAAATCTTCCGGTAGGCCCCTGAGAGCTGATGAGCGATGCTATTACACTTGATTCGTAATTTGTAGAATTAAACAAGCCAAATTAATATTATATAGAAGCAAAAGTTAATGTGTGTACTAGGGTCAGGTTGTATTTGCATGTAGCTGGACAGTGAGCAACAAGAATCAATGATACTGGCGGGCCTTTGCCAACCCAGTCCAACACGGCACACCATAAGTATATTTTGTAAATGTCTGATATGTGCCGCATTCCATTGTAGGTCTCCTACCTTTTGAGGAACTGGGGGATCCCTCCTTCCTGTTCGCACTCAGATGATGCAGATATGGGGTCTAGTCCATTCTCGTCTCTTTGTGTCACTGAAGCAGCCAAGTATTTTACTACAACCATAACATCACTAAGGCTTGGCCAAATCTCTGCCTCATGTGCTCCTTTCTAGAGTGCCACTGGAGACCCTTATTTTGCCAATATTTGGGGGTCTTAGAAATGGCACATGGTGCATCATTAGTACTTACCCGTCCCTGACCCAGTGCTGTACGCCACTCCTCTATGGCATAGAACATATATATGAACAACCCCAGGACAAACAGATATTATAAACTGAGCCCTTAGGCTAACACTATACTACTGGCCCCTAGACACTAAAAGTCGACTGTGACCGGTGTTTCGAATGTAGACATGAGCCATTGTTCATAATGGCCGACAGAGGACTGTTGTCTTCCAAAACAGTGACCTATCATGTCATGGAATTCTTCAGCCATTGTCAATTGAAGCTGAATGGTGACAGCTGATCATTTGCCACTTTTTAAAAGTGGATTAGACATTAAAAAAAAACCCAGTATGTTCATGATTTTCCAGTTTAGTTTTGTATTTTGATGGTTTTAAACTGGACATGATCTGATTTTGCCAAAGGTGATTGTGCAAGGAGAGGAAGAGGTGAGCTGTGACATTACCTATTGTTAATGGTGGATACTGTCTAATGAACGTAGAGGTGTTTACTGATATTCTTATCCTGTCTGTGATGATAACGAGACTGCTGAAAACTCTTTCGAACGGAAGAGGAAGTGTGAGTTTAGTCTGAGGATCAGTGGTCAATTTGAAAATTGCAAGATTTAAGGTATCTAGCTAATGATATGAAAAAAAAAAGAAAATCAACAATGTATAACATGACATTAAACTTAGAAACCTAATTAAAGCATTAGATCATTTTCTAACGACACATTCCTTTTAAAAATTCTTACAAATTCATGCTAGAAAAAAAACGGTTGCTCTGTATTAATTGATTAATTGCTGCATGCTTGGATTTATGAGCAATTTTAGGGTTAGGTACACACAGCTGATTTCTCCACAGACGGTACATGAAAAACTAGCCAATGATTCTGATCAGGCTTTGATCAGAGCTTGGTCTGAATGTCACCAGATTTTCTCATAAGTGGACAGAAAAAAAATAAGTTTTTCCACCTTGTCCTTTCTGTCAGTCTGTGAAAATGGGACCACACTCAGATGTCACCCGAGTGCCACCGTACGAGAAAATCGGTCTTGTGCACGAGCCTTTTGAGTGGTTTTACATGTGTTGTTTTTTAAGAAACAACATTGCAGTTTTGATACAGGTTTTTGCAGCCAAAGCCAGAAACGGATCCAGCAAGAACGAAAAATATGCATCCATCCTATATATATTCCGTCATTTCTACACCCTGCAAAAAAAACTGCATTGGCATTTTTCTAAAGAAAAAACATATGTATGAAACTACCTCTAAAAAGGTAGAAACTACTTTTTTACATTATAGAACATTAGAATAAATAACTTTCTTGGAAAACTCTTGATAAGCTTTTGATTAAATAAAAGGAAAAATCTGAAGTTCCTTTAACAAAAAATAAATAAATAAATAACAATAAGTTGTGTCTCAAAACGGTACCAATAAAACCTGCAGCTAAAAAAAAAAAAAAAAAAGCTGTCACTCAGTTCCGAAAACAGAAAAATGTCTTTCAGAATATGGCAAACACAGAAAAAGAAAAACATTTCTAAAAAGTGTTTTTTTGTTTTTTTTGGGGTGTGCAAAAATAGGTAAAACATAACAAAAAGATATGATATAAAATATCACCAGAATCGTATCAATTCATGGAATAAAGTTAACATGTCCACTATCCGGCATGGTGATCCTCATTAAAAAAAAAAACAAAAAAAAACAATAATGCAACTGATAATTTTGTTGCTCCTGCCTTGCAAAAAAAAATCCAGTATTGATATTTGTCCCTCAAAGTTTCTAACACAGCTCCTTTGACAGAAAAATGAAAAACCTACACCTTTCAGAATATGGTGAAACAAGAATATATAAATTTTATCCAACTTTTTACTCATTGTATAAAAGTAAAAAATCATATATAGAACTATGTACAATGTTGTCGACTTAATAGTCCCGACCTACAGAATAGCGTTAACACTTTGTTGTTGTTTTTTTACTCTTTACATTTTTCTCTCCTAGGGCTCGTGCACACAACCGTCTTAATCTGACGAGTGCTATCTGGGGTTTTGATAGACAGCCATCTTCCCCATGTTATTCTGTGGGGTTGTGGACAAGTCCAATTTTTTCCTCGGACCACTTCTTACAGTATGCAGGATTTGCCTCTGAGAATCAGATGGCACTCGCCCATTCGAGATAATGGGTTCGTAAAAAAAATTGGACCACACTCAGATAACATTCGACTGCGGTACACAATGGAGAGAGGATGAAGAATTTTATTTTCCATTTCCACCTTCGAGAAAATCAGATCCTACTCCAACTCTAACATAATCAGACTGTCTTTTTTAGTTGGAGAGAAAGCGTTCTTGCGGCCCTAGCCTTCACATGATAAACAATGGCAGAAATTAGTTGTTTATTTAAATTTCTCCCCATAAAGAGTCATTGTAAGTTTGTTAAAGCTGTTGTCCACGTCTGGACAATCTATTATTATTGGCCAAGGGTCTTTAATAAATTTTTTTAAAATCTGTATTTACCTACCGGACTGGCGGTCCAGAGGCTGCTGATTGGCTGCAGAGTTCACAGTGATGGACGTGCTACAATTCTATCTAATCTAGATAATCCTCTATGAATAGATCAGCCTCCGGGTTGCTACATTTTACCTGCCCTGATAGAAATCTGTTAAAACAGTTGCTGCTAATGTCTTTAGCTTACAGAAGATTGCAAAACTGGATGCAATATCTCAAAGTCACAATATGAAAAAAAAAAAAATCGCTATTCATTCATTACAGAAAGTAGAGATCTTCAGAAAGGTCGTCCAAGGCAAACATACTAGTGAACTATTTTTAGGATGGATCATGAATATCAAATTTTGGTGGATTGTGACACCCAATGCCCCTCTGATTATTTATTAGCTCTGATAATAGTCAGAAGTAAGCAATGTATAGTGCCAAAGGAACTGATCTGCAGGACTCGGGAGTGACCACTACACAGTAATGTTTTCTGTCTCTCTAAACATGGAGAGAATCGGGAGGGAACAGACTCTTGTTTTGTCAACAGAAAGTGTTTCAGACAGTGGTGTAACGCCAACAGTGGAAGACCACAAGGCCGCTATGGGGCCTGTGAGCCAGTAGAGCTTGATGCCAGAGCTATCACCTGCCCCCCCCACTTGTCATCAGTTGTTCAACTATATCGGCATCATGGATGCCAATACAGGTGAAAGCAATAATAAAAGACGGGGCCATCCTCTCCCACCTCTATCATTATATCTCGGCGTCTGAGATCTGACATCTAAGGGCAGTGGGTGTGATGATGTCACTACATGGTGCCCACTGTGCCAAGCAGTGAAGACAACTATTCAGAATGCTTACAGCAGAGACGGGACCAGCGAAGGAATGAGGAGAGGTGTGTGTTGTATTTAATTAAATCAATGAGTATATTGTGGTTGCCATCATACTGTATGGAGGACTATGGGGAGTGTATTATACTATATGGAGGACTACAGAGAGTGCATTAAACTATATGAAGGACTATGGGGAGTGTATTATACTATATAGAGGATTATAGGGAGTGCATTATACTATATGGAGGACTAAAGGGAGTGCATTATACTATATGGAGGAATATGGGGAGTGCATTATACTATATAGAGGACTATGATGGGTGCATCATACTCTATGGAGGACTATGGGGAGCGCACTATACTATATGGAGGACTATGGGGTGCATTATGCTACATGGAAGGCAATGTTGGACCCATTAAACTATATGGAAGGCTATATGGGCTTATTATTCTATTTGGAGAGCTATGTGGGAGACATATTATTTGTAGGGCTATGTGGGGGCAATTGTATTATTTGGAGGGCTATTTGTAGGCCAATATAATATTTAAAGAGCTATGTGGTACTCATTATACTTTTTGGAGGGTTATGTGTGGGCCATTATAATATTTGAAGAGCTATGTGGGAGTCATTATACTACTGGGGAGCTATGTGGTGGCTATTATAATATTTGAGGGGCTATGCGGGAGCCTTTATATTTTATGGAAGGCTATGTGGTGGCCATTTTTACTGTATGTAAGCAATTATACAGTGTAAAGGTTTGTGTGAGGTCCATCATACTGTGTGGAGGGTTCTGTGGGAGCCATTATACTGTTTGGAGAGGGCTAGTAGGGGCCATTATATAATGTAGATAGATGTAAGGATCATTATACTGTATGCAGGTCAGTTATATTGCATGGAGGGCTGTGTGGGGGTCACAGTTGGGGGATCATACTGTTTTGATGCCACCATACTTTGCTGGGAGAGATGAGGGGGGTGCAGTAGGGTCATCATACTGTGCGTGTGGAGTGTGTTAGGAGTCTGATTTCTCCCTTCTCTATGGTGAAATCTAGACCCTTACATGCTGCAGTCTCCTGCGGTTCATCTGCAGTAAAGGAGATTGCAGAGGAGAGAGCTTTGCGGCAACTCTCTCCAGAGGCTCCTCCTGGGATTTGGGAGATCTCCGGAAGGTCCCGTTTGGTATAAAAAGAGCGCATGACTGTTCTGCCATGCGCTAGTATTTCATACTGCTGCTGTATGTATGGTGACGGATGCTTGGACTGGTGGCTGACTTATTATGAAACCCCATTCCTCTGATAATACGAATGTGTGAGTGATTGGGCAGCCGCCAGTAGCAGCGTTTGCGCCAGCGTACTCCAGCTATATCTGTCTCAGCAGCTAGCATCCAGCATCGCGCCAGCGATATTGCGGAGTCTCTTCTTTGGCTTCGTTCTCACTGCGCTGCGATTGCAGTTCTCCGAGCGTTGGCAGTTGCGACGCCACGCACCTCTTATTCACGGTAGGTCCTTTTGGGAGTAGTCCTGACGTTTAAGGCTACTCCTGTGACTTTTTAATACCGTGTCTATATCGCTGTTGTTCTGTGAGTTAAACAGACACAGCGTTTTGTGTGCTTTAAGTTTGCAGCTCTGTGTCCTCAACAGAGCTTGCTTTGGTGCACTCTGGGTGCAGTTAACCCCGTGCACATTAACGCCACAGTGCTCTGCCTCTCTAGCAGCGGTCATATCACCTGCCGCACGGTGGACCCCGAGTGGCGAAGGCACTTTAATTATTTATTTTTTTAGTGCCTTCCGCCACTCCTAGCAGAGTGTACTGTGAAGGAATTCACTGCGGGGGTATCATAAAGGGGCTATCATCATAAAGTGTTTGTGGAGCACTTTTGTTGGCATCATACTTTATGTTTGCAACAAAGTGGGCTTCAGTAGGAGGAAAATTACTTTGTAAGGGCTGATAAACTCTAATGTGACCTTGCTGAATATTTTTTCTTTTTTTTGGGGGGGGGGGGCGCAGGGTCCAATTGGAACTTCAGTTAAGGGTCCCCATGATTTTTATATACACCCCTGATTTGAGACTGACAAGTGTTTTTTTTTTTTATCTCAAAGCTTGTTGTCTCTGTTAGGCATCGGGTTCTGGGCGCTGCACAGCGGGAATCTCGAGCCTTGCCATCGACAGTCTCCCATTCCCCTCCGGCCACAGTGGAGCCTGCTCAGCAGACTCCATGATCCTGGCGTTCTGCCCACACCAGCATTGTGGGTTCAGTTGCTGCTGCCACCTCTGGTCCAGTTATGACAATGCAGCCTGGCCAGCAGCAAAAGACTCCAGAGTCTAAAGGGCCTGTCACACTAAGAGATATCGCTAGCAATATCGCTATAACTAGTGACGTTATAGCGATATTGCTAGCGATATCTCTGTGTCTGATACTTACCTATGACCGGCTCCCCCGCTGATTATCGCTGATCGCGCGAGAACGTTCAGGACTGTTTCTCGTCGTCAGCTTCCTGTGGCGCTTCCTGCTGTGAGTACGAGCGACGCGTGGAGCCGGGCGGGAGGACGCAGGATCGCCTAGTGTGACAGGTAAGTAGCGATCCCCGTCCCCAGCGATGTCGCCAGTGAGATCTGCCTGTGTGGCAGCTCACTAGCGACCACTTAGCGATGTACCAGCGATCCTGACCGCGTCATATCGCTGGTCGGGATCGCTGGTATATCGCTAAGTGTGACAATACCTTAAGTCCTTCCTTCGGTCCACTGAGCATACTCATGAGACGATCTCCCATTGGGGATCGGGAGTGACATTCTCAGGTCCTTCTCCAGTTCTGATTGGTCCATCTGGAGGATCAGGAAGGTCCCGGAAGGGCATGGCTATAAAAGGTTCGCATGGCCGTCCCGCCATGCACTATGATAGACTCTGAGGCTATAGTACTTAGTGTATGTGTGATGATGGATGAATGAGCCTGGTGACTGACGCATTATAATTCCCCCTCCTTGGATATTACGCATGTGTTAGGGTTAGGAATTGGAGTCAGCACAGCAGCTCTGACACTGCATAGCGCCGCAGTGTTCCTCATCGTCTTCCTCTTGCGCCTTGGGCGTCGGCCAGTACAGGCCTTCTGGACTACCGCTACCGCAGCGTCCGCCTAAGTAACGCCGTGCGCCTCAGGAGCGCTTTCCAGCTCAGTTGATAGGCTGGTTTGTGGCGTCCGTCAGGGCAGACAGTGCACCCGTACTAAGCGGTGGTTCACATTACCGTGACCTGTGACACTAACAGGTTGCGGTTGTTTGCCGGCTAGCACGTGCCTCGTGAAGTAACGGGGTTCGTGCCTGTTCGCACCGGGTTAGTGTTTTCCCACCGGTGTCCGGCTCTCTCCTACACGCCTTCTCCCCATTGTTTTAGCTGCAGTTGGTCACCTCTACATGGTGGGCCCAGGGCTGGGAACGCACCTTATATACTGTTTCATCTTTATTATTTGGTGCTTTCCGCTAGCCCGTAACAGTTTCTTTGACCAGGGGTGTAATTTGAAGATCCTGGGTCTGAGTCCAAAATCTGTAGCAGGGGTTCCACCTATAATGTTTCTCTCATAATTCAGGTCAAAGGAAACATCTACATATAGCTAACACAGGATCGGACTCTTCTCAATAGAGTTTTAACTTCTCCGACGACAGTACACAATGACTTCTGCTCATATCTTTGATCATGCCCACAATATTCTCTCACAGAAGTCAATGACTACTACTTTACAGTTGCCACTTGCTCCGTATATAGTATATATTTAAAGGTTAATTGTATTTTCATATAACTTTTCATAAGAGGCTGTCTTGTGAGTATGTGGTACTCGCAGGTACGCAGGATGCAGTGTCGAGTCACGAGACAACTACGGTGCTTTTTAAGAATACGTTTATGGGACTAGAGGGGACTTTCCTCAGTCACAGCCTGATCACCGAAACAGGGGTAACACAGGTTGCCCATGCAGGGGCTCTAAACAAGCAAACACAGTAACGCAGCACACGACTACTCCCGGCAACGGCCGGTCAGCATAGGCCGCAGTTTGGCTGACTACGGGTCCTTAAGTCTAGAGTCTACTTAGCCGTCCAGATGTCCCTCGACGTTCGGACTGGTGGTCTTTCGGCGAAATAGTTGCTGGGCCCAGTTGCTGAGGTGTTGACGCAGTCTTCGCGCTCTCCGGCGTGCCGAGGTTTACTGGAGCCCCACAGGCCCCGGCGGAGTGCTTGGACGGATGGGCCGTAGCGCCCGAACCTGGGCAGGCGGCAGCGAAGTATAGTGGCGAGTGACAGGCCACCTGCGCAGCTACCGGCTGCGACCGGGAGTCCGCGATCTAGAGAGGCCCGGCTCCTGCTGCGGACCGGAGCGGGACAGTCATGGCCGCCGACGGCACAGTGCTGGCTGCAGCCACTGGTGAAAGCCGGGCGGCCGTGGGTGGCAGGGAACAGGCTGCTGTCACGAGCTCAGGGGAGGCGGCCGCGGGCGGCCGCAGGTAGGCCGCAGCCGCGGGCAGAGGGGAGGCGACAGCAGCCGCGGGCTGTGCTGGGGCTGCAGTGGCCACTGTCTGGAGAGGGGCAACAAGTCTCGGACGGCTCTCTGGATACCGTCCCTCTGAAGTCCTCAGTCGGCGTCCTCCCTGGCGCTGGTGAGTCGCTCTAGCTGGCAGTCGCTCCCACACTCTCCTGCTGTGTCTCTCCTGGTCTGCTGACTCATCGTCTGGGGAATTCCCCGCCTCCTTTATACCAGTCCCTCCCCCAGCCCACCTGTCAGTCACAACGGTCCGTCCTCGAATCCTGTCCCCCGGGAACAGTTTCCCCCGGAACCCAGATGACGGCTCCTCTGGTTCCGGCCCGGACACTCGACGGGGGCCATTCCTCCCACAAGTACATGAAGAAATACACTATTTCTGGCCATTGTATGACTTGTATCCTTCATTTTCCCTACTGAGGGCTCTATCTCTTGATTTGACCCTGAGCTAGTGGGAAGAGACTGGTTTCTGTGATTTTTATAATGCATGGTACAACAAACAGAGAGGGATTGCTGCATCCTTTCTTCAATTAGCAGACAAACAGATGCAGCAGAGATATGAAGGACATTATACAGCAGTACTGAGTAGTGTAGATGTGAATCTAAACCCGGAATGAGGTAAATGACTTATTAGAAAGCTCAGCGCAATCTTTGTCTTCAGCTGCCTCAATAATCTTGTACATAAATGTAAAAAAAATCTACAATCAGAAAATAAAATCGGTTTTAAAAAATATGTTTATTGTTTGTTTATTAACTATAGGAAAGTTTATTATTTATTCAATTTATTTTATACAAATGGATATAACATTTATTTTTTTCCTCCTACGTTTACTACAAATCTATCTGAATCTTAGAAATCTAGCCAAAATATGTGTGACCCGTCATGTGTGGAAGGTGTAATATATAATATATACTTACCTTGTAATGTCTTCACATCCTGCTCCATCTAGATGTGTCTGGATCCCAGAATTCCAAGCGGCGGAAGTTCACCGACCGCCATACTGGGACACCAAAATGATGGGTGTCTCAATATAGAAACTGCTGGTGGCACCAACCTATTGTGTGGTACCACCAGCGGAACACCATCGCACCACACACGCACACACAAACACACTGTATACGCCGTACGCACCACACACGCAAGCACACACTGTATACGCCGTACGCACCACACACGCAAGCACACACTGTATATGCCGTACGCACCACACACACACACTGTATACGCCGTACACACCACACACACACACACTCTGTATATGCCATACGCACCACACACACACACACTGTATACACCGTAAGCACCACACACACACACTCTGTATATGCCGTACGCACCACACACACACTGTATACACCGTACGCACCACACACATTGTATACACCGTACGCACCACACACACACACTCTGTATATGCCGTACGCACCACACACACACACTGTACGCACCACACACACACACACTGTATACACCGTACGCACCAAACACACACTGTATACACCGCACGCACCACACACACTCTGTATATGCCGTACGCACCACACACACTGTATACACCGTACGCACCAAACACACACTGTATACACCGTACGCACCACACACACACTGTATACACCGTACGCACCAAACACACACTGTATACACCGTACGCACCACACACACACTGTATACACCGTACGCACCACACACACACTCTGTATATGCCGTACGCACCACACACACACTGTACGCACCACACACACACTGTATACACCGTACGCACCACACACACTGTATACACCGTACGCACCACACACACTCTGTATATGCCGTACGCACCACACACACACACTGTATACACCGTACGCACCACATACACACACTCTGTATATGCCGTACGCCACACACACACACACACACACACACTGTATACACCGTAAGCACCACACACACACACTCTGTATATGCCGTACGCACAGGGGGGAGATAGCTCAAACAAGAGAACTCATGAGGGGAGAAGACAGCACAGTGGTGGAGAGAGAGAGCAGACAAGGGGGAGAGCACATGGGGTACACCGGTCAAAGAAGAGATGACATGAGAGGAGAAGACAGCAGATGAGGAAGAGAGAACGCGCACAGGGGTGAGAGAGACACAGCACAGGTGGGAGACAGCTCAAACGGGTTGGCACATGAGGGGAGAACACAGCACAGGAAGGAGAGCGACAGCAGGCAAGGGGGATAGCACATGGGGTAGACAGGTCAAAGAAGAGATGACATGAGAGGAGAAGACAGCAGATGGGGGAGAGAGAAAGCGCACAGGGGTGAGACAGACAGAGCACAGGGGAGGGACAGCTCAAGCGGGACAGCACATGAGGGGAGAACACAGCACAGGTAGGAGAGAGACAGCAGACAAGGGGGATAGCACATGGGGTAGACAGGTCAAAGAATCTCAGACGGGAGAAGTCAGCACATGGGGAAAGAGAGTGGATAGATGGGTGAGCGCAAGGGGGGGAGAGATTATCAGTGCTGCAAAGCCTGCCCCCAATTGTGACATTACCGCCCTCGGGCCTCCATCTAGTTGCTACATAATGGGGAATAATAGGGGATGAGGTGCAACTTGTCTGTCCTTATAGAATTTAGAATGCTACAAGGGCCCATACACCTGACCAACATGCAAAAGGACCAAGGTCAAAATCCTGCATCAGGGGTCCATCGGACTCTAATTATGCCACTGGATGTCCTTTAGGCTAAGTTCCCACCTTTCGAAAACAGCAGATTTTTTTACAGTGCCAGCAAAGTGCATGAGATTTCTTAAAGGGAACCTGTCAGGTCCGCCATGCCCTCCAACCCAGCAGCATTCACTTATTTATGAGTAAATTCCCTGCCTAACCAGCCCCATGTAATGTTTTTCTGTAAAAATTAGGTTTTAAAAAAGCATGTATATTGTCCCTGTTTCCTATGCTAATGAAGGCTTTCACAAGTCACTGGGACATTAGGTTGCTCCGGACTAGTTGGCCCTCTTTCCATGTTATCACATAGCAAACGGGGATAATATAAATGCTTTGTTAAACCTTTTTTTTTTTTTCTTTTTACAGAAAAATGTTATACAGGGCTGGTTAGGCAGGGAATTTACTGGTAAATAGGTGAATGCTGCTGGGTTGGAGAGCATGGGGGACCAGACAGGATCCCTTTAAAATCTTATGCACATGTTGTGAAATACTGTATATCTGCAGTGTAATTTGACAGGAGCTGCAGGTTTTGACATCCACAACATGTCAATTTATGCTGAGGATGTAGGTATGAATTTCACGGATGCCATCCATGTGCAATCCAGGTTTTGTCTATTTTTAAAGCCCCTTCACACCGCGGCCAATTTTCATTTTCGTGTTTCCAATTTTTTTCCTCCCCTTTTTCCCAGAGCCATAACTCTTTTATTTTTCTGTCCATACAGACATGTGAGGGCTTATTTTTTTTGTGGGACGAGTTGTTCGTTTGTACCACATCATTTATTTTACTACATAGTGTACTGCAAAATGGAGAAAAAAAAATCCAAGTGCCGTGTAATTGTAAAAAAACGCAATTCTGATATTGTTTTTTGGGAATTGTTTTTATAGTGTACATTTTGTGATAATAATGACCATGCAATATGATTCTACTCATCTATACGATTGCAGTGACACCAAACATGTCCAGTCTTTTATTATTTTAGTAGTGAAAAAAAATCAGAAGTTTGCAAAAACAAATTTTCGGGGTTGTGTCGCCATTTTATGAGACCCATAACATAGCTTATTTTTTGAGGGGCGAGAACTTTTTTATTAATATCATTTTGGGATAGATGTGACTTTTTGATCACTTGTTACAGTCTTTTTTGTGGAATTGTGGTGACCAAAAAACAGAACTTTGGCGTTCTTGATTTTTTTTTTTTGTTTAATGTGTTCACTAATTATTTTTACATCTTGATAGATCAGACTTTTCTGAACGCGGTGGTACCACATATGTGTATTTTTTAAATATCTTTATTTTCAATGGGGGGAAAGTAGAGCAATTTGAATTTTATGGGTTTTTTTGTTTTTGTTTTTTTAAAATTCAGATTTTTTTTTAGTTTTCATTGCTATTATTGGCCCCCTTAGGGGACTTGAAGGAGCGATTGTCCTATTGTTTATGTTATATACAGCAAAAGAGCAGAGTCAGACTGCCATATAACTCGTGCGAGGATGGCATCGTAAACGTCGTACTGGCTGTCGGCTCTTCTGACCTGAGCTTGACAGCTGCATAGAAATACATCACGCTGTCATTCTCAGGTCAGTAGAGGTGCCGGGTCAGTCCATGTAGTGCGATGTGATCATCGCACGAGTTATACGGCTGTCTGTCTCTGCCCAAAATCACAGTTTCCTTCCAAGCCCAGCCATATGCAGAGTTTCAAACGAGCTCCGTAATGACAGGCACAGGGGTCATCAGCTGAACCTCAGCCTCAATGACAACCCATCGGCAAACCCGCGATCACATCACGGGCGCGCCGATGGGGGTAGAGAATGAAGCGCATACCTGTGTGTGTTAAATGCTGCTGTCAGAGATTTACAGCAGAATTTAACAGGTTAACAATAGAGGGTAGAGCACAACTACACCTGCGATTCTTAGCAGCAGGTCCTGGCTGTAACACAAAGCCATCACCTGCCGAGCATAGGGTGGGCTCGCTGCGTGAGCCTGCTACATACTCCCACTTCCGACTTGCGCCATACAAGTATGGCTGATGTCGTCAAAGAGTTAACGTTGTAATGGGTAGGACAAGTTTTTAAAAATTTTTATGCATACAAAAAAAAAATTCTGAAAAACTGATATTGTCCAAATACTAATAAAAATCTGAATAAGGCTAAGTTCACACTATTTATGGTCCCATCACTGTCCATGAAAAAAATATTAAATTCCAATGTTCAGATGAGCGCTTTTCTTTTCACGTCCCAAATCTACCCATGAGAAAAAAAATACAGCATGAATCAGTTTCTTCTGTATGTCGCATGAGACTCGCCTAGTCAAGTCAATCGGATCCCATACAGAACATCCAAATTTTACAGATACATTGCGATTAGAGAAGAGCAACTTTGCCTATTTTAGGGTCGAGTCGGGTTACATGAAACCTGACTTTCTCAAAAGTCGAGTCGAATGAAATCGTCCGACTATCGTGAAAAGTCGAAGGTCCGACTGAAACACGAAACCCAATGCAAGTCAAAGGGGAAGCAAAGTCGGCAGGGAGTGGAGGACAGTAAACACACCTACATGCCGGACCGCTTTTTTAAAGTGCGCGAAAATCAATCTCTCTCTTGACGCTGCACATGTCATCTCGTGGCCCACAGTGTACGTCCTTGCTCATTGGCTGAAAAAAAGTCACATGCAAGCATTCTGTGAAATCCGACTTTGGCGCACGGGTCGCCGACCGCATGGCCGACCTCACGCTATGGCGAAAGTCGGCGAAGTTGGCAAAAGTCGGCGACTTTTGAATCTGACCGACCTGTTTCGCTCAACTCTAATTGTGATTATTAACTAGGAAACTGTATTCGATCATTTACATTCTATAACGTTGATGTTTAAATACGGATTCCACATCAACGTAAAATTACAGACACATGATATAGATGTGGCTCAACAAATTCTATTTAAATATTTTTATTAAAGTTTTTATAAAACTAGGAGGTGGATAGGTGTGACATCTGCGGTCGTGGCCGCCGACGCCCCATCAGCGGCGGCAGCCGCCGCAGCCTCTCCTCACCTCCGCGCCTCTGTCCGTGTGCGCGCCCGCCCTGTCTTCCGTCCTGTCTTCCGTCCTGCTGCACCCGCCGGCCTTAGGTTGCGGGCGCGCGCCTGTCCGTCCTCGTCATTTGGCCGTTGGCGTCGCTGAGGGGCAGGCTGAGGAGCACTTCCTGGCACTAAGGTACTTCAGGCGTCCTCCCTAGGAGGAGGGCGCCTGGTGATTGTGTGGATCTCCCGCACTGTTCTGGTCGCATTCCTCTTGTCTTGTGCTACTACTTGGTGCTCATCGCAGCACCTGTTTCTGTCAGTCCTCCCTGCCTGCCTCGGTCCCCCTTGTCCGTTAGGTTCTCCCTGTCTGCCCCTACCTACCTGCTAGTATTCATTTCCCGGTCGGTTCCTGCCATCCTGGTCTCCCTGTTTTCTCCTGTCCGGATTCTATTGCATAATTCCCTCTAGGCTTCCCCGTCTGTCCGTCTCCCCTCTGTGCCTCGCTCTGTCGCCCCACGGGCCTTTCTGCTGGGTTCCTCCTTCCTCTGGTTCTCTCGCCTAGGTACCCTTGTCTCTGTCCATGGTTCCCTGTCCTACCTCTTGCCTTGTGTCTCCCTGAGCCGTCCCTCTTGGTACCGGCTTTCGCGGATCTGACCTCTGTGGTCTTGCCCCTAACAATCCCTGTATAGGGGTTGGTCATCACCTGGTGCGCTCGGCCCAGGGGCTCCAGATTCGCGACCCAGAGGGTCCACTCTCGGACGTAGTCTGCTCCTGAAGCGTCACAATAGGGAGGGGGGAGAAGAAAAAGGGAGGGGAAAAGGGTAAATGTACATAGGAAGGGTAAGGGTCATAAAAAATAGAGAACCCTTGTCACAAAGCATACATTAATAAGTATACAAAATACTAATGTCAATAAGAGGCACAATAATGCTAAACCTTTAAGGAGGAGATACAAGAAGGCGGTCTAGTCCAACCACTTAAGGAGGTGCATGAGAGAAATGTAAACTCGTCTAAATTTACTGTTCCAGACTTTCCACTTATTAGTATAGGCGAGAATATTATTGTTACTAACTGCAAACCTCCATTCGATAGCATTATGTTGGTAGATTTTGTCTAGGATATCTGAAAATTTATGAGGGTCAGGCTTCTTCCAAAAGTAAGCTAAGTTATTTTTAACTACCAAAAGAATATGTATAACTACCTGTCTCACCAACGGGTGTAATTGATCCAAGTCCAAAGAAAGCAATGCTTTTGGGGAGTCAGGGTAAAATTGTCTGTAAAGGAGTCAATATGACGAGAAACCTGGAGCCATAGACGTTTTAGTTTCGGGCAACACCAAAAGATGTGGTAAAGATTCCCCTGTTGTCCGCATCCTCTCCAACAATGGGGGGAGTGGGCCTGGTTAATGTGGGAGAGTCTGATAGGCGTGAAATACCACCTGGTAAGTAGTTTGAAATAAGACTCATGAAGAGTCATTGGTATAGTAGATTTATACGTATTTTTTATGGCGATGTCCCATTGGTCAATCGGAACAACAGTCCCAAGGTCGGTCTTCCATCTCCTTAAATATATGTTCTTGCAAGAAAGTTCCTCTCTGTTGAAAGAGGAGTATATATTCCTTACGCTCCAGGCATTTTTATTCTTTAGGCTGCACAGCAGTGAAGACAGAATTTCATAAATTCTTTGCCTAATAGGATTTTTTGTACCTTTTCTTTCAGTATTAAAAAGGGATAAATTCAGAGGGAGGGACATTATATTTGGCTTTTATTTTGCTGAATGTGAGAAAATTAGACCCATCGTGTATGTTTTTTATTATTTTTAATACCTAAATTACTCAAGATTTCTAAGAGAGGGAAGTCAAATATTAAAGCCACTACACAGAGCGGAAACCTCAAGGCCTGTTCAACTTTGTTGAATTTTTTATATGGTTTGATCGGCTCAACAAATTCTGAATGAATTTTTTCTGACATTTTTCAGCCCAATGTCATTGACAATGAATGAAGAGAGAGACTGACATCTGCTGCATTCAACTAGTTATGTGGGACCCGTGATCACTGGGGGGGTGCCACTGGTATCGCCCATCTTGGAGATAGCCCACCAAAAACATTTATTACCTATTTTTTTCAAATAATTAATCCGATTTTCTACTGATTGTCACACGGCCACTGGATGGCAGACTTGTAATTCTGATTGTGTTGTCGTATTAGCGAGACCATTACACATCTCTGGAGATGAGAAGTTATTCAGGATGTTACTCGAAATCATAAACTGTTTTTTTTTTGTATTGTGCATTTGAATGGTAAACGGCGTAGCGAAAAAAGTAGTTAAAAAAAAGTAAAAACGCCTGAATTACTTTTTTTTGGTTGATGCAAAAAGAAGTTGTGAAATTACAGTTTTTTTGCAATTTCACCGCACTTGGAATTTTTTTTCCTGTTTTCCAGTCAATCAGCTCGAGCAGGGAGAGGAGAGGATGGCAGAGGCAGCACCGCACTAGTCTCGACTCTCATGATAGTCCCTGGCCGACTTTTCAGATATGTTTTCTCTGAACGCTCCAGCGTTTCAGACTACAATATACAAGGCTGTGAACAGTCAGCCTCAGTAGCGTAGCTACCGGGGGGGCAGAGGGGGCGGTGGCCCCAGGCCCTGCTCTCTGAAGGGGCCCACCCGGAGCTACCTGCACAGCGCGCCGATACAGTTACATTCTGCGGCACAGCAGGGAGAATCGATCTTCCTGAACTGCCGTCCTGCCGCTTTGGGCCCCTGAGCAGGCGGGGGGCCCGGTGCCAGCAGTGGGCCCACCGCCCGTCATCGCAGGTTCAGCTATATCGGCATCCAGCCGATACAGCTGACCGCAGGGATGAGAGAAGGAGCGAGCGCTCCTTCTCCCATCAACCCCCTCTCGCTGACAGTGGGCATTAAGACGATGCCCACTGTTAGGAGATGAGTGGGAGCAGTGAGCTGCGCAGGAGCCAGGAGCAAGAGAGGGGCGAGTATTGGATTTATTTATTTTTTATGGGGGTGCATTATACTACAGTCTACCTATAGGGGGGCTGCCTTATACTACAGTCTGTCTATGGGGGATGGGGGGCTGCCTTATACTACAGTCTGCCTATAGGGGATGGGGGGCTGCCTTATACTACAGTCTGCCTATAGTGGATGGGCGGGTGGCCTTATACTACAGTCTGCCTATAGGGGATGGGGGGCTGCCTTAAGCCCCCGTTACACACTGCGATATCGCTAGCAATATCACTGTAAAGTCACCGATTTTGTGACGTTGCAGCGATATTGCTAGCGATATCGCTGCATGTGATACTTACCTCCGACCGGCTCCCCCGCTGGTTATCGCTGATCGCGCGAGAAGCTCCTGGACCATTCCTCGTCGGCCACTTCCTGCGGCGCTTCCTGCTGGGGCTTCCTGTGGAGAGACGAGCGACGCGTGGAGCCGGGCGGGAGGACGCAGGATCACCGCGTCTGACAGGTAAGTAGCTATCCCCGTCCCCAGCGATGTCGCTGGTGAGATCTGCCTGTGTGGCAGCTCACTAGCGACCACCTAGCGATGTACCAGCGATCCTGACCGGGTCATATCGCTGGTCGGGATCGCTGGTGCATCGCTAGGTGTAACGGTACCCTTATACTAGAGTCTACCTATAGGGGATGGAGAGGCTGCCAAATACTACAGTCTGCCTATAGGGGATGGGGAGGCTGCCTTATACTACAGTCTGCCTATAGGGGATAGGGGACTGCCTTATACTACTGTCTGCCTATAGGGGATGGGGGCTGCCTTATACTACAGTCTGCCTAAAGGCGATGAGGGGCTGCCTTATACTACAGTCTTCCTATAGGGGATAGGGGGCTGCCTTATACTACTGTCTGCCTATAGGGGATGGGGGCTGCCTTATACTACAGTCTGCCTAAAGGCGATGAGGGGCTGCCTTATACTACAGTCTTCCTATAGGGGATGGGGGGCTGCCTTATACTACAGTCTGCCTATTGGGTGGGGGGCTGCCTTATATTACAGTCTGCCTATAGGGGATGGGGGGTGCTGCCTTATACTACAGCCTGCATATAGGGGATGGGGGGCTGCCTTATACTACAGTCTGACTTTGGGGGGAGTGCTGCCTTATATTACAGTCTGCCTATAGGGGGGTGCTGCCTTACATTACAGTCTGCCTGTGGGGGGCTGCATTATACAGTAGAGTCTGCCTATGAGTGCTGCATTATATTATATTGAGGACTATCTGGTGTATTATACTCTATAGAGGCTATCTAGGGGGCCATCATACAGGGTGGAGATTACAGTGAGGGGGCCATCATACAGTGTTGGAGCCATCATTGGGTGATACTAAGAGGTCAGTATGTATACAGTGAGGGGGCATTATACTGTTTATAGGGGAGCTGTACAGGGGGGAGACTCAGGACATTATTAACTGTAAAGTGGGCACTTATTGTTATAGGGGAACTCAGGTTACTGTGACTGTCAAACGGGGCACACAGAGTGCATTATTACATTCTAGGGAACAAAATGTTGGCACTGTTCTCTAGGGCACTTGCACCTGGCATTACTATATTATAGAGGGATTCTCTAGAATTTAGAGGTCACAAAGAACCACACAGCAGGTGCAGGAATAGTGACACATACGGCAGCAGCGGCTCAGCATTGGGGTATCAGCAGGATGAGGGGTTTGTGCAGGTTGGGGATACATGGTGATGGGGCTTGGAATATGAGGAGTGAAACGTGTCTTTGTTGTATTCTCTGCAGCCGAGTCCTGGCTGGAGACGTTGTCATTGTCGGTCTGGGCCAGATGGAAAAGATGTGAAAAGTGAATGATCCCATCAGGAAGAATGTCAGCGGTAAGACACCAACTATAACTGTGCAGTAGTCACTTATATGTTTTGTAGGACTGGTATTTACCACTGACCATATGGCGGTAATATCCATGTTGGTCTTTATATAGAGATTATTTTCAGTAACAGCGCGGTCATCTCCTACATCCACTATTAGCGTGCGTCACCGAATTGTAATCAAAGTTACCTGTTAGGGGCCCACTCAGAAGTTTTGCCCCCCCCCCCGAACCAAAACCCTAGCTATGCCTCTGGTCAGCCTGCTTTAGATTTCAGTTTCCCATGGTTTTTGGGCAGCATGAATGTAATGACAGGTTCCTTTTAAAATGTAAGTAATGCAATTAATGCAGTTGGACTCAAACTGTGCACTTTTTAGCGGTATATACAAATCCTGCCCTAGTTTAGCATCCAATCTACGGAATTCAACACATTTTTAAACCATGTTGCCATCTAGTGGTCACATGTGATACTGCAGTTTTGTTTTTGTTTTGTCATTATTTATTTGGCTTTTTTTGGGATCCCCTCCAGCTCATCAAAAAATCACGAACAGACAATATTTTTTACGGACACCATGGAAAATCATAATAAATCCTTATAATTAACCCCTTAAGCCCGAAGGGTGATTTGCACGTTAATGACCGCGCCAATTTTTACAATTCTGACCACTGTCCCTTTATGAGGTAATAACTCTGAAACGCTTCCATGGATCCCGGTGATTCTGACATTGTTTTCTCGAGACATATTGTACTTCATGTTAGTGGTAAAATTTCATTCAAATAACTTGTGTTTATTTGTGAAAAAAATGGAAATTTGGCAAAAATTTTGAAAATTTCGCAATTTTCCAAATTTGAATTTTTATGCCCTTAAATCACAGAGATATAGCACACAAAAAACTGAATAAGTAACATTTCCCACATGTTTACTTTACATCAGCACAATTTTGAAACCCAAATTTTTTTTTGTTAGGAAGTTATAAGGGTTAAAAGTTGACCAGCGATTTCTCATTTTTGCAACACCATTTTATTTTTACGGACCACATCACATTTGAAGCCACTTTGAGGGGTCTATATGATAGAAAATACCCAAAAGTGACACCATTCTAAAAACTGCACCCCTTAAGGTGCTCAAAACCACATTCAAGAAGTTTATTAACCCTTTAGGTGCGTCACAGGAATTTTTTGAATATTTAAAAAAAAATGAACATTTAACTTTTTTTTCACTAAAAAAATACTTCAAGTTCAATTTTTTTTAATTTACCAAGGGTAACAGGAGAAATTGGACTGCAAAAGTTATTGTGCAATTTGTCCTGTGTACGCCGATACCTGATATGTGGGGGGGAACCACTGTTTCGGCGCATGGCAGACCTCAGCAGGGAAAGAGCGCCATTTGACTTTTTCAATGCAAAATTGGCTGGAATTCAGATCGGACGTCATGTCGTGTTTGGAGAGCCCCTGATGTACCTAAACAGTGGAACCCCCCCTCAAGTGACCCCATTTTGGAAACTAGACCCCCCAAGGAACTTATCTAGATATGTGGTGAGAACTTTGAACCCACAAGGGCTTCACAGAAGTTTATAACGTACAGCGGTACAATTAAAAAATCATATTTTTTCCACAAAAATGATCTTTTCACCCCCAATTTTTATTTTTCCAAGGGTAATAGGTCCCTAAAAGTTATTGTACAATTTGTCCTGAGTACACTGATACCCCATATGTGGGTGTAAATGACTATTTGGGCCCATGGCAGAGCTCGGAAGGGAAGCAGCGCCATTTGACGTTTTTGGCTGGAATTGAGATCGGACACCATGTCGCGTTTGGAAAGCCCCTGATGTACCAAAACAGTAGAAACCCCCCACAAATGACACCATTTTGGAAACTAGACCCCCCAAGGAACTTATCTAGATGTGTGGTGAGAACTTTGAACCCACAAGGGCTTCACAGAAGTTTATAACATACAGCCGTACAATTAAAAAATCATATTTTTTCCACAAAAATGATCTTTTCACCCTCAATTCTTATTTTTCCAAGGGTAACAGGACCCTAAAAGATATTGTGCAATTTGTCCTGAGTGCACTGATACCCCACATGTGGGGGTAAACCACTATTTGGGCGCATGGCAGAGCTCGGAAGGGAAGCAGCGCCATTTGACGTTTTTGGCTGGAATTGAGATCGGACACCATGTCGCGTTTGGAAAGCCCCTGATGTACCAAAACAGTAGAAACCCCCCATATATGACACCATTTTGGAAACTAGACCCCCAAGGAACTTATCTAGATGTGTGGGGAGCACTTTGAACCCCCAGTGCTTCACAGAAGTTTATAACGTCCGGGCGTGAAAATACAAAAATCGTATTTTTTCCACAAACATGATCTTTTAGTCACCAATTTTTTCATTTTCCCAAGGGTACAAGGAGAAATTGGACCCCAAAAGTTGTTGTCCAATTTGTCCTGAGTACGCTGATACCTCATATGTGGGAGAAAACTACTGTATGGACACACGTCGGGGCTCGGAAAGGACGTAGTGACGTTTTGGAATGCAGACTTTGATGGAATGGTCTGCGGGTGTCATGTTGCTTTTGGAGCGCCCCTGATGTACCTAAACAGTGGAAACCCCCCACAAGTGACCCCATTTTGGAAACTAGACCCCCTAAGGACCTTATCTAGATGTGTGGTGAGCACTTTGAACCCCCCAGTGCTTCACAGAAGTTTATAACGACCGGGCGTGAAAATAAAAATATCGTATTTTTTCAACAAACATCATCTTTTAGTACCCTTTTTTTTATTTTCCCAAGGGTAACAGGATAAATTGGACCCCAAAAGTTGTTGTCCAATTTGTCCTGAGTATGCTGATACCCCATATGTGGGAGAAAACTACTGTATGGGCACACGTCGGGGCTCGGAAGGGAAGTATTGACGTTTTGGAATGCAGACTTTGATGGAATGGTCTGCGGGTGTCATGTTGCCTTTGGAGAGCCCCTAATGTACCTAAACAGTGGAAACCCCCCACAGATGACCCCATTTTGGAAACTAGACCCCCTAAGGAACTTATCTAGATGTGTGGTGAGAACTTTGAACCCCCAAGGGCTTCACAGAAGTATATAATGCCCAGGCATGAAAATAAAAAAAATCGTATTTTTTCCACAAACATGATCAATTGGTCTCCAATTTTTTTATTTTCCCAAGGGTAACAGGAAAAATTGGACCCCAAAAGTTGTTGTCCAATTTGTCCTGAGTACGCTGATACCTCATATGTGGGAGAAAACTACTGTATGGGCACATGTCGGGGCTCGGAAGGGAAGTAGAGACGTTTTGGAATGCAGACTTTGATGGTTTTGTCTGCGGGTGTCATGTGCGTTTGGAGAGCCCCGGATGTACCTAAACTATTGAAACTCCCCACAAGTGACCCCATTTTGGACACTAGACCCCCCACGGAACTTATCTAGATGTGTGGTGAGCACTTTGAACCCCCAAGTGCTTCACAGAAGTTTATAACGCCTGGGCGTGAAAATAAAAAAATCATTTTTTTCCACAAAAATGATATTTTTGCCCCCAATTTTTTATTTTCCTAAGGGTAACAGGAGAAATTGGACCCCAAAAGTTGTTTTGCAATTTGTCCTGAGTATGCTGATACCCTATATGTGGGGGTAAAACACTGTTTGGTCGCATGGCAGAGCTTGGAAGGGAAGAAGCACCATTTGACTTTTTCAACGCAGAATTGGCTGGAATTGAGATCAGTCACCATGTTGCATTTGGAGAGCACCTGATGTGCCCAAACAGTGGAAACCCCCCCAATTATAACTCCAACCCTAACCCCAACACACCCCTAACCCTAACCCTAGCCCTAACCCTAGCCCTAACCCTAGCCCTAACCCTAACCCTAGCACTAACCCTAACCCTAATGGGAAAATGGAAATAAATACTTTTTTTTTATTTTATTATTTTTCCCTAACTAATGGGGTGATAACGGGGGGTTTCATTTACTATTTATGGCGGTTTTTATGTTTGGCGGCTGTCGCACGCTAAAAGACGCTTTTTATTGTAAAAATAGTTTTTCCATCACCACATATTGAGAGCTATAATTTTTCCATATTTTGCCCAACTGAGTCATGTGAGGTCTTATTCTTTGCGGGACAAGTTGACGTTTTTATTGGTACCATTTTTGGGCACGTGACATTTTTTGATCGCTTTTTATTCCGATTTTTGGGATGCAGAATGAACAAAAACCAGCGTTTCATGAATTTCTTTTGGGGGGGTGCGTTTACACCGTTCCGCATGCGGTAAAATTGATAAAGCGGTTTTATTCTTCGGGTCAGTACGGTTACAGCGATACCTCATTTAGGTCTTTTTTATGTTTTGGCGCTTTTATGCAATGAAAACAATTTTATATAAAAAATAATTATTTTTGCATCGCTTTATTCTGCGAGCTTATAACTTTTTTATTTTTTTGCAGATGATGCTGCATGGCGGCTCGTTTTTTGCGGGACAAGATGACGTTTTCAGTGGTACCATGTATATTTATAAGCGTCTTTTTGATCGCGTGTGATTGCACTTTTTGTTCGGTGGTATGATAATAAATCATTATTTTTTGCTTCGTTTTTTATTTTTATTTTTTAAGGGGTTCGCTAAAGGGGTTAACTAATGGGACAGTTTTATAGGGCAGGTCTCTACGGACGCGGCGATACCAAATATGTGTACTTTTATTGTTTTTTTTATTTTCAAAAAATGAATTTATTGGGGAATATTTTTTTTTTTTTTTACTAATTTATTTAGCGATTTTTTAAAATTATTTTTACTTTTTTTTTTTTTTTTTACTTTATTGCATAGTCCCAGGTGGGACATCACTGTCCTGTGACAGATCAGCTCACCACGTGGGCGCCGCTGATCGCATTAGACGTACTATCCCGTCCTTGGGAATTAAGTCCCAGGGCACATGGACGGGATAGTACGTCTAATGGCAGAAAGGGGTTAACACATACCTACATGCCGTAATTCTGATGAGAAGGGATCAGCTGCATTCACTGTTAACAGTAAAATTATTATTATTATTATGCATTTGTATAGCGCCATTTATTCCATGGCGCTTTACATGGGAAAAGGGGAAATATAGACAAATATAATAAACATGTGTAAGACAAGGGACACACAAGTACATGAGGAGAGGGGACCCTGCCCGCGAGGGCTCACAGTCTACAGGGATGGGTGAGGATACAGTAGGAGAGGGTAGAGCAGGTCGGGCGGTGGTTCAGTAGACCGAGGATCATTGCAGGCTGTAGGCTTGTCGGAACAGGTGGGTCTTCAGGTTCTTCTTGAAGGTTTCCCTTGATGGTGAGAGTCTGATGTGTTGCGGCAGAGAGTTCGAGAGTATGGGGGAAGCACGGGAGAAGTCTTGTATACGGTTGTGGGAAGAAGAGATAAGGGGGGAGTAGAGAAGGAGATCTTGAGATGATCGAAGGTTGCGTGCGGGTAGGTACCTAGAGACCATGTCACAGATGTATGGAGGAGACAGGTTGTGGATGGCTTTGTATGTCATGGCTAGGGTTTTGAATTGGAGCCTCTGGGCGATAGGAAGCCAGTGAAGGGCCTGGCATAGGGGTGAGGCTGGGGAATAGCGGGGAGACAGATGGATTAGTCGGGCAGCAGAGTGTAGGATGGACTGGAGCGGAGCCAGAGTGCTAGAGGGGAGGCCAGAGACTAGGAGGTTGCAGTAGTCGAGACGGGAGATGATAAGAGCATGCACTAGTGTTTTTGTGGTTTCGTGGTTGAGGAATTAGTGGATCCGGGAAATATTTTTGAGTTTGAGGCGGCAGGAGGAGGCGAGGGCTTGGATATGTGGTTTGAAAGAGAGGGCAGAGTCGAGGATCACCCTAAGTAAAATAATGATAATTATAATCAATATAGTGTGGTGTAGTAACCACTGAGTCCGCTAGGGGGCGCTGTGTGGATGTCCCAGGAGAAAGGATGAATGGCAGAATACGGAATGGCCGTTATGTATCCCAAAGTGGGTGGCTTTGGGATGGAGACTTATGAGTTGTTCAGCAATGATATTGCTGAGGTGTTGCTTCAATGTATAAGGGAGAAGTCTCCAGGTAACTAGAGAGATGGGCGGCCTGGTTACCTACAAACCCACCCAGGGGTGTGTTTAAGAGTGTCATAATAAAGTATATGTATGGCTGTGTGTAATAGGACCTTTAGTGAGGTCATAGCCATGTGATCACCTGTGGGTGTGGTTATGGACCATATAAGGTACCTGAGGTCCGGTCACATGAGAGAGAGCGCATAGATCTGATTGGGCCATGTGGAAGGTCCCGGCAGGCCTATGTGGAGGAAGGTGTGCTACCTTCCTGAAGACCACGTGCTGAGGCTGCTGACCCGGGGAGGCCTGTGTATATTGGCTGTATGTGAGGAGGGATAAGCCTCCTGTGTTTGCTGAGGCTCCAGGACTGAGCCTGAAACAATGGACACTTATACTTACTTGTCGCCTGAGCTAAAGGCTATTCCTTATTTTTTCCAGCTTCAAAAAAATCACAGACGCCTTAAATGGTTTTTTTTATGGACAGGGAAAAAAAAGATACCAGTTTTTACAGACTGTCCTGGAATTTCTGGTCCAACGATATATAAAGCATGTCAATGTGACTGTATAAAATATGGACTATCATTGCATTTACAGACTATCGCCACCAGACTTGGTCATTTCTTTGTCTCTGAGGTTAGGTGGGAATTCTTCTATACATAAACACAAGATAAAACCCAATTCTGCATCCCGTTTCCATGGCTATGCCCTACTTATAGCACATTAAACTGATTCATGTCTTTTTCTCATCCCTCCGTTAATAAATTATTGCGGTTGATGGGGGATTAAGCCAGCTGGAACGGATGCACAGTATAGATAATTGATTTGTCACGTCATTCTCCCAAAAAAAAAAGCTGTATATTTTTACATTTGGCTTTACGCGGGGCAGCCAGACGTTGGTAATCGCAATTGATCGTCATAGCAAATGTCGAATTATTAATATTCAGCAGCCGGAGACAATTACGCAGAAGTGAAGGGATTAGGGGGGGAAGTGACCGGGGGGCGTCCGTGTCAGGAATTCACAGATTAAGTAAATGTATAAAAAGAAGATGAGTGGGGATGATGAGGAGAAATGGAGGAAAGTGGAAAATGAGGTGTTTCCTGGTACAATGGCGGCTATTGGAGAGAGGCACGCTGGGGCAATCAACATAAGAGGCCGCTTTTTTTACTTAGCATCACAAAGGGGTTTTGTCACATAATGAAGAGGTATTCTAAACTCGCCGCCGTTTTTTTTTTTTTTTACATCATATTAGGTTTCCAATTGAAATAGATTTTCGCCTCTCACAGGCGGCTTCTCAAGAGCTCTTGACCTCCGGAGAGAGGATTGTAAATTGGTTTATGGATAGAAGACAGACCCGTCCAGGGCCGGTGTAATGTAAACCTTTATGACATTTGCAGAATGTAATGTGGGATGTACAACGGTTCTGGAGATAATGGATATTTTTAGCTGGTAAACGCCAAGGTCATACAAGGTAATGTAATAATCCAGCTTTTTGCCGAGTGTTTGTAAAGTGACTCTTCCCGCAACGCAGAGGCTTACAGTACATGATAGACTTGTAGGGTTTCTCCATAGATCAAGGGGAACATTCTAACAGATAAGGTCAAAGTCAGATCATTCTTGTAGCTGATCATTGACTCATTCAGGAAGGAATATTGCAGATCACTAAGGCCTCATTCAGACAGCTGTATTTCACGTACGCGTGTTATCCGGATGAACACATAGCCCTTAGGCCGGGATCACACATGCGAGGAATACGGTCGAGTCTTGCATGTTAATACACGGCACTGCCGCCGGCACTCGGGAGCGGAGCGTGCGGCTCCATGTATTACTATGCGGCCGCACGCTCCGCTCCAGAGTGCCGGCGGCAGTGCAGGGTATTAACATGTGAGACTCGACCGTATTCCTCGCATGTGTGATCCCGGCCGTATAGTCTATGGGGCCGTTCACATGTCTATGTTTTGAGGACCTGAATTATCATTTGTGTTTTATTTTACATGTCTGCCCCCATCTTCCCTTCTTCTTAGTCCTCATTCAGACATTTGATTTTCTTGTACAAGAGCAATGCATGGTTCTTTAGTAAGGGCACATTCAGACGGCCATATAACACCGTGCACGGACTGGCCGGCGGCTCTTCTGACCAGAGCATGACAGCTGCATAGAAAAATATGCTGACATGTTCAGGTGAGGAGAGCCGCCGGCCAGTCCATGCGTTGTGGTGCAATCAACGTCTGTGCTTTACGGCCATCTGACTGAGCCCTTACTGTGATAGTTTATGTCCCATATGAATGGTCCCCATTTATATGCCTGTGATTTTTCACAGACCAAGTGGTCCACAGAAAATTGTAGAGACATGTCCGTTTTGATCCGGCTGTAAATTTACTGTACTTGGCTGATGAATTGTTGGGTTTCTTTGAGATGGGAGGGTAAAAATCGGACAGCACACGCATGATCCGTATTCCGTGCAATTTATTTTTTCTAACACCCATTGACTTGCTTTGGTGAGCACAATCCAATTAGATTAGTTTGATGAGAGCTGAGGATAAACTCGCAGATGAGCACAGACTCATTTACTAACATTGGTCAGAGTGCAATTGCACTCGTCCGATTTATACACAGATGTGCAATTTCACCAGAATTCTGGTGTAAACGGATTTTGAAAAGTCGCAATTTTTTTGTTGTTTTCCTTTTTTTTACTCCCAGCTTCGACAAAACGGGTGGAACTGGTGCGTGATGCCACAGCTCATATAATTCATGAGGGAGCTGCGGCATTCCTTACCCCAGAAATCTTACTCCTAATTTCTGTAAATCTAATAAAGTCCACTTATCAGTTTCCTGTACGTTACCGACGCGTGGATCAAGGACCTTACATTACAATACATGAGTTGCAAGTGGTTAGAGACCAGCTCGTCCCTCCCAGCCCTATGACACTACATCGGTAATTAGCATCACTCAGTGCCATCTGCCTTTAACGTCAGGTCTTTTTTTTTTCTAGGGTCAAAATGTTCTGTACAGTTGCACTGATGCCACATTCAGGCCCTGAGACACAGCTGCACATTTCCTATTCATGGAGGGAGAAATGCACAAAACTGTGTCCCGTTAATGGTAATTAACCATCTGCCAAGCCAAGCCACTCCTGCCTGCACCAACTAATGAAAGAAGGTGAATAGATAATTGTCTCACTGACTGATGGAAGAATGCTCAGGCCAAGGAGAAATAACTGCCCTATGTCTGTCCGCCACTAACAAGGCAAGCAATGTCTGCATTTAAAATGCCTCCAAACTTTATATGAAAATGATAGCAAATACATCAAATATAATACGGAGGTCGGGGTCTCAGTCGTAACTGCCGCATTTTGGAAAGTAAATGCAAAAATATTTTGGAAAAAGAAGGACCCCAGAACCCATGACTCTTTGCTGGTTATTATATGAAGGGTGTGTCTCCTGAATATCTTATCTTCGACACCGAGTCCTTGATTTTTTGGGGGGAAAATATTCATCCATCTTCTTACTGGTCAGCCTCTTCTTCTCAAAAGTTTGAAGTCAACCTGACAGCTGATACATGCGGCCCGATCCATGGGTAGTAGAAGGTTCAGGTACTGGTTGTATGATCTCAGCCTGGTATGTTTGACTCAGAAACACTGTGGCGTTTCAGAAAAAAAAACATACTTTAAATATCTCCGGGGACCAAGCCGCCCTGAAGACTAGTCGGACAAGTGGGTCCCCGGCAGCTTCCCCCGCCCACTGTCCTGGATTGACAGATCTTTCCCAATACATACACATAGGCAGAGACCTGTAATTCCAGGACAACGGGCAAAGAGAATCAGGAACCCACCTGTCTGACTAGTCTACAGCACGGCTCGGTCCTTGGTTCTTTTAAAGTACGGTATGTTTTTTTTGTAAAATGTTGCAGTGTTTCAGAGTCAATCATACGTGCCTCAGATCATGCCACCAGATACATGCTCCCCGTGGATTGGGTAGCATGTATGAGCTGTTAGGTTCACATTAACCATAACTGTTTTTTTTTAATTGTCTCTGCTTTTAAGAAGACTATTTGTGGAAACCTCAGTTTTTTTGTCCACTAGGACCAATAAGTTCACTTTTTAGATACATTGACCTTGAAAACAATCACCACTCTATTAGACTTACCTGTCCTTTCACAATTGTAATTTCTGTGTATGGAAATAAGATAGATTGCCCAATTTTCCCATTCTAAGTGACTTCTAATAAGGCCGAGTCATTGGGGCCAGGAGAAAGGTTATGGTAGGCACTCCAGCTGGATGTTGGTGCCCGAGGGTTGGATGGATATCCATTATCCAAACAATAATTCACAAAAGAGCACAGCACTCCTTCATTGCAGTGAAGAACATTTTATTGATCTGTCAGCATGTCATATTCATGGGTAACACATTTTACAAGATGGACAATATTTTGTTCCTTTCGGGCTTTGATCATGGCCTGTTAGGAGCAGTATGGCAGAGTAAATCAGTATGATCGAGGTAAAATACTGGACATTGTTTAGACTTAGTAGGCCTTAGCTAAGCATTGTGGCCGGCCAAGTTTATCAATTTATGGCACTTTCAGCAGAGAAATACACCACAAGGGCCCCATGGTCATGGATGAGCTCCAGAAACATGGCAGTGAGTTTTCCTTGATTCTATGGCTTTCACAATCCCAAGATTCCCCATCTAAGATGAGGTACAAAAGAAAAGATTGGTTAGAGCAAGTCAGAACCTCTGTCTGATTTGCGGCAACTGTGAGAAGCTACCTGTCCATCTGGGCCAATTTCTGCAGAGCGAAATTAAAATATTCTATATAGGAATTAGGCCTAATACATATGACTTATTATAAATTATTAAAAACCTTGAAAAATTTCATATGGTTTAGTGGTTGGAATATCACAGTTTATTAGAAACATCTGACAGACAAGATATATGGTAGATGGGCAAATGTCACCTAACAAACTGTTTAAATATAAATTGTCCATTGGATTCCTTAAACGAGTTGTACAGGACTTTGATGATCAATATCAAATTGGTGGAGATGCGACGCCCGTCACCATCATCTATCAGCTCCGGCGGCAGCCAGATGTAAAGATTGTTGTGCTGGAACAGAACAGCTCCATACAATGTTTTGCGGCTGCTGCCAGGTACTGCAACTCAGATCATATTCACTTCATTGGATGTGGAGCTGCAATATCTGAGAACAACAACTATACAGTGTACAGAAATGTTGTTTCTGGTCTTCACAGTGACACATGGTGGTGTAAATGTCCTTGTGTAGGACTGCATGAGCGCTGCTGGTGTCAGGCTACGTTTTATTGATTGTATTATGAATCCAGAGATCTATTGCTCTACATTGAAAAAGAAGATGCTGCCATTACTCCGTGCCCTTGGTAGATGTTACAGCAGCACCAACATCCCTGTACAATTTCTATGCCTACTCTCGGCAGGGATGCCGGCATGCTCTCTCACCTGTCCATGCTGCACAGGTCCCCGCAGCGTCTACTTCCTTCAAGGGCCGGTGCGTGTCAGACAGGTCTCTTGGGAGTGTTCTTAAGGCAGGCGCCTCTTAAATGGGCAGCACACTCGCTTCTGAAAATGTCTCCTGCCAATGACTGATAGACATCATGTATTTAAGGCACACTCCCCTATAGGGAGGTGCCTTAGCAACTTCAGCCTCTAGTTTGTAACAAGTGTGCCTAGTTGTAAGGTCCCTATATCTGTGCTCTCCAATCCTGTTTCAGTACGTCCTATCTGCATCTGTTCCTGTCCGTTCTCCTGATCATGAGTCTGTCCGTCCTGTCAGAACATGTTCCTGATTTTGTTCTGCCTATACCAAATCCTGATCCAGATCCACCTTGTCTGCACCTCACCCGTCCAGTCTGAACCTGCTCCTGTGATCCTGCACCTGTCCATCCTGTGTTCCTGATGTCTGCTCTGCCTGTTCCTGTGTTCCAGTACCGTTCTAGTAACCAGCCGTGCAGTATCCGTCCTGCAGTTTTCCAAATCCTGTGGATCCTGATTCTCCGAGTTCATCCCTGCTTCCCTACACCCCTTTGGGGGTCAGCTGCTATGGCTCTGGGGTCTGTCCCGGAGTGGTACCTGGTGTCCACCTGGGCTCAAGTCTAACCACACCATCAGGGGCTCTAGTGAAGAACCAGGTGGTGGCTTAAGAGGGAGGACTGGGAGCCTACATTGCATCTGAATGAAAACCACTTTGGACTGAGTTCATTAATGCACAAGGTGGGTGCACGAATTCGCTGGTGAGCACAGCAGATATCCCCAAGTAGAAGAAAATTCTTTCGGCACACCGGCATAAATTAAAAACGTGTTTCTGGTGCGCAAAGGAGTCCAATGACTAAGGGTGCCTTTACGCACCACAAACGCGTCAGGTGTTTTTTTACATTTTAATATGGCATATTAGCCTAATAAACTTTTTTCATTTATGCCGGTGTGCCGAAAGAATTTTCTTCTTCAGGTGGTTGCTTAGTTATGCCCCTCCAGGCTCTCCCCCGATCATGACACAGTTGTTCCACAACCTAGTTCGTGACAGTAGACATGCACTTTCCAACATGACAATGATCCAAAACACACATCTGTTGCATTTCTAAAGATGAACAGGGTGAAAGTAATTCAGAGGTCAAGGGTCTCCTGATCTGATCCTAATTGAGGGGAATTTTGAAGTGACAAGATGTCATAAATCCATCCAACATCCAGGCTCTAAAAGAGATTGTTCTTGAAGAATGGAAAAAGATAGATGTTGCTTGTCGCCAACTTTCTCATCCCATCCCTAGAAGACTTGGTGCTGTCCTTTAAAAACCATGGGAGGGGGGGGTGTCATACAAAATACTAGCGGCAGTATCTTTTGATGTGGGTTGTACTCATTTTTGCATCAACTAATTTGAGTAAATCTGAATGTTTTTGTAAAGAAAGTTATATTATTAACTTTACTTTCATGTTATGGGTTAAAAACTGTTCTATGAAACTCAGTCTTATCAAATTTTTGGAAATGGTTCTTGTGTTGATTGATATGATTAACTTTTCAATGGGGGTGTACTCATTTATGCTGAGCACTGAGCCTCATACAACATTGCCCTTTGTAATTCTGTGTTCCCCTACGAAGATTTTCTGTTATCCAATAGGACTGATGCTTTCCCTAATGTTTGATGATTGAGATGATTTATGTTCAGTAAAATCCATGTAAACATGTCGCTATTATGCAATTTACAGGCGTTTTAAAATTAGATTATTTTCATTTTGCTGAACGCTTTAAACAAACTTCAATTAAAAGCATAAATTAGATTACAAATTCTATAAATAAAATTGGTAATTGGTTAGTTTAGATATGTATCTTTTTTTAACCTAATAGATGAGTTTAGTAATTGGTCACAGTCATTTCTACAATTTGACACCTGTAAATGATATTAATGCCAGTAGGTAGCATGAAGTTTTGAAAGCCTGACGTTAAGAAAAGTGATTTATCCTTGAAGGTACATGAAGAAGCAGAATAATGGAGTTGCATATACACAGGTAGGGCTTATGTTCTTCCTAAAGCACTGTTTAGAAAACTTATATAGTGCCAAAAAAAGTCCAAACCCTTCCAATTTTTTTTTATTTTTTTTTAAGCTTTGGGCTTTTATTCCCTTTATGAATCATAGGGCCCGATTGATCAAAGCTTTCATGCCAGGATTTTGTCATAAAAGCTCTAGGAAGTCACAAAATTTAGGCACGACTTGAAGGTCCACCAAAATATTGTGAGTTTTGGCGTTTTGATGTAAGTTTCTACAAGCTCTGTCAAAATGGGCTGAGCTGGGCGGGATGTGGAGGAAGTGGAGACCATTGCTTGCCACATTCATGAGCTAGAGTAGGATTTTTGATGAGATATTGTCACAGTTTTACTGCAACAAAGAGGAGCCAGAAGACACCAGCGTCTGATTATTCCTACTCCTGCACTAGTTAGAAGCACTTCACCTTCATATTAAACGGTGTAAATTTCTTTTGGCAGTGCAGTGGATAATCTGCTCTGTTGAGAGCTCCGGAAGCGTTAAGGCTCTCAGCTGTGCAATGTTAGCCACTCCTATCTCATATATTGTCATGACCCAGACCGGGTTTTGGTCTTGTCTTTCCCAGTCTGGTCATGTCAGGGGTTAACTTTCTCTGCCTCATTCCTGTGTCAGGTCGGATGTGTCTCTGTGTGTCCCTGTGTGTTTGGATTCCCCGGTACTCGACTCAGCTTTGGCTCTGACCTGATCCGGTGTCTTCCTTCAGATACATGTGCTCATGCTAAAGTCCCATAACCGGTCGGCAGGGGAATTGGTGCCATTGCCAATTCCGTATAGACCTTGTACTCATTTGTCCTTGGATTTTATCACTGATCCCCCCCTTCCAATGGCAACAGTGCTCTGGGTAGTGCTGGACAGATTTAGCAAATAGGCGCATTTTGTTTCTTTGGCAGGACTACCGAACTCTGAAACATTATCTAAGTTGTTTATTGAGCACATTGTGCAGTTGCATGGCGTGCCTCTGAATTTGGTGTCTGACAGAGGGGTGCAATTCGTGTCCAAATTTTGGAGGGCATTTTGCAAGAGATTGGGTATTAATTTGACCTTGTCTTCTGCCTACCATCCCGTGATCAACAGTCAGACGAAGAGGACCAATCAGTCACCAGAACAGATTTTGCAGTGTCTTGCCACGTCCCAGCAGGATGATTGGTGTTTCTCGTTGCCAGTGGCTGAGTTTGCATTTAATAATCGAGTTAATCAGTCCACTGGCACCTCTACGCTTTTCTGTAACTACAGTTTTCATCCCCATTTTGGTGAGTTTTCCAGGTTGGATTCAGGGTGTCCAGGGGCTGACTTTGCAGTTCAATGGGTGGGGGAGGTTTGGAGGGAGGTCCAGAAGAACATTGGGGTTGCTCAGAGCAAACAGAAACAGTTTGTTGATAAGCAACGATCTGTAGGACCTAAATTTCTGGTAGGAGATAAAGTGTCGTTGTCTACCAAGAACATACATCTCAAACTTCTCTCTGTTAAGCTGGGTCCCATGTTTATTGGTCCTTACGAGATCATTGAGGTTGTCAACCCAGTTGCCTTTCGTTTACGTTTACCTCCGTCGCTTTGTATCCCCAATGTGTTTCATAAGTCTCTTCTTAAATCATTTGTGCCATCCTTTGCTGGGTCTCCACCTCCTGTTTCTGTGGATGGACAAACGGAGTATGAAGTTGAATGTATTGTCGACTCTCGGATGGTTCGCAGTTCGTTTCAGTACATTAGACGGGTTACGGTCCTGAGGATTGATCTTGGGTTCCGGCGCAATGAGTCCATGCTGATTGGTTGGTTGGGGCCTTTCATGCACGTTATCCTGTGATACCTGGGGGACTTGATTCCATGGTGCTGTACATGAGAAGGAGAAGGGGTTACATACAAATTACAGATATCACTTACAGTAAACAAACTAACAATGACAGACTAATACAGAGGGGAAAGGACCCTGCCCTTTCGGGCATACATGCTACAGGATGGTGGGGATGGAGACAGTAGGTTGGTGGGTTGCAGCAGTTCCGGTGTTGGTTGAGGTGATATCTCCAGTAGTGGTGAGAGAGAAGGAGGTCATTGCAGGCTATAGGCTTTCTTGAAGAGGTGGGTTTTCAGGTTCTATCTGAAGGATCCAAATGGGGTTGATAGTCGGACATGTTGGGGCAAAGAATTCCAGAGGATAGGGGCAATTCGGGAGAAGTCTTGGAGGGGGTTGGGTGAGGAGCGAATAAGTGTGGAGTAGAGAAGCAGGTCTTGGGAGGACCGGAGATTACGTGAGGGAAGGTATCGGGAGAGCTCAGCTGACTTTGCTTGTATCTGTGTACTCCGTCCCTGCCCGTCCCGTCTCTGTGTGTCCATGTGTTTGAATTCCCCGGTACTCAACTCGGCTTTGGCTCTGACCTGATTCTGTGTCTTCCTTCTGATACCTCTTCTACTGACCGGCACTGACCTATTTGCTCTCATCTGACTCTGAGTTTGTAATTCCCCTTTGTACTTCACTACTCTCTGGTATCCACCCAGCTTGCTGACTATTCTGCTGCCACCTGGTGGTAGCCTCGCTGCAGTTCTGCAGTTCTGCTCTGTGCAGGACTTCTGTTAATTCTCCACTCTGCTGCCATCTAGTGGAGTTTGCACTACTCTGCAGCTACCTGCAGTGCTGCAGTGTGACATATATAACCTGGACCCTGGCTAGCACTTATTGTCAGAGCAAGATTTTGCTGCATGACTGGAGGTTGTTGTTGGTTATTATTGGAGAAGGCATTTGGTGGATTTATATGTGACTGTTGCTAGGTTTTGAGTGTGTGATAATTCCCTTTCTTCTTCTACTTTGTTTTAACCCCATCCTCCACTTCCCGATGCATTCCTCTTTTATGTATGAGTATATTTGCATGTTTGGTATTTTCTGTTACCCCTGTTCATATTACTTTCTTAGTCTGGTTGGTGTATTACGGTACACAACTACTCCCCTCTTCCTTGGGTGGGGGAAGGGTACAGAATAAGGGCAAATTCAACAGCTAAGGCAAGGTACGTGGCCCCGGCCTCTTCACCATCAGAAGTAATATGGGGAACAGGGAGAGATAGGGTGCCCCTCATGTTAGGGACAGGGAAGGAGCCTCTGGTCCCGGGACACCTGACAACAGAGTCGTGACAGGTATATGCCGCTTGTATGATTCTCCTGATTCATGAAGAGGCATTAGATTTTTCATGAATCAGAGCTTCTGACTTCAGCACACCCCCTGTTCAAGACTGGAACAACAACAATCTTAATCAATTGGGCCCATAGTTTCTATTTTTACTGTTGACATAGCCAGGTGCATAAAAAAAGATGTAAAAATCATACTGCCAGATCGTTTAACTATAGATATATATGATTTTAATAATTTTTTTTTTTAATTCAGTACACATAACATTGTGGGTTATAATTGATTTAGTGGTAAAATGTATAATTGGTGGAGAAAGTGTGAACTTGATGGACCGCGGCATTTTTTTAACCTATGTAGCCAAGTAACATTTTTTCAGGTTTGCAAATTTACATAACGCATCATTGAAAGTATGTGTACAGAGTACAAAAAACAGGATAACAAATGGATGATTTGCCTCAAAATAACAATCCACATGTATTTCTGGTAAAAATCAATAAAGCAAAATTAATTGCAGTGAAACAGAGAAATATACAGTGAAGTAAACTTTAATCATGGCATCAACTACGCAACAATAAAACAACTGTCCATGTTTCTTCCAATCTCCTTTTAAGGCAATTGTAGTGGTTGCAGAGGCATTAGATGTCATCCTCGTGCTGTACATTTTTTACAGTATTTTAGTGGTTAAAAAAATGCAGAACTTATTATATAAGACCCATAATCTTTTTATTTTTACAACAATCGAGCTGGCTGAGGGCTTGACTTGTTTTCTCTTGGTGCGTTGTTGGGGGGAGGGGGGGGTTATACCATTTTGGGGTGCATAAAATGTTTTGAGCACTTTTTATTGCAATTTTTTGGGGAAGGTGCGTCAACCCTTGGAAAACAGTAAGTTTGCTTGTTTTTTTCTTTGTGACGTTTACCATACTGCTTACATAATTTTAGATATTAATAGATTACAATTTTGCAAAGTAGCAATAACTAGTGATGAGTGAATGTCCTCGGATAACGTGTTATCTGAGCATGCTCGGGTGTTATCCAAGTATCCACGGCGTGCTCAAATAATATGTTCGAGTCCCCGTGGCTGCATATTTTGCAGCCGTTCAACTGCTGCAACACACATGGGGATTGCCTGTTTGTTAGGCAATCCCTGCATGTCTTGCGGCTGTCTAACAGCCGCAAAACATGACGCCGCAGGGACTTGAAAATATTATTCGAGCACGCCGAGGATATTCGGAAAACACCCATCATGCTGCTCTCAGACTACATAGTATAAACCTGCTGACAAATTCCCTTTAAGCTTCTGACATGTTCCCTTTAAGTTATCGTTGGCTGTCACATCTCACAAATCTGTTTCCTGTTGGAATATGATTTAGGCCATGTGCACACGCTGCGGTTTTGCTGCGGTTTTGGCCCTGCAGAACTGCAGCAGTTCCGCAGACATGGTACTTTACCATGTTAGCCTATGGGTTTTCAAATCCGCAGTGCTCACACTGCGGTTTTTTACCTGCGGAAAAGCTGCGGGTTTTTTTCCGCAGCATGTCAATTGTTTCTGCGGATTCTGCTGCGGTTTCACAGCTTTTACATAGTAGAGATGTGAAACCGCAGGCCAAACCGCAGGTCACTTTACCTGCGGTTCCGCGGGAAAAAACCCGCAGGTGAATCTGCAGTGTGTGCACATACCCTTAGGTGGAACTTACCTTTGTCCATGCGTTTATTTTTGCCATATAAATGTTTGTAAATGGATTGAGAGAGAGATGTTGGATCTTTTTCAGGCATGCATTGAATAAGAAGGTGTGTGCAAGACTGAAACCATGTTACTTATTCATGTGCGAAGTAAGTCAAGAAATACTAATAGATCCAAAAACTGGTCACACGGGATTGCAAAGCGCTGGCGGTGCATTGTGCCCGTGCCTTTACCGTGACAAAACCCATAGCTCCAGTGAACATCAGATAAAAGGATGGTGTATAGTGGAGCTGATGAGCAGGAATAATGATTGGAACACCCAGGTGTGCGCTGACACATAATTACAGACTCCGGGTTAATGTAATTAAAGGTGTTTAACTGGTTGCTACGATATGCATATGTAAAACCGTGCTCCGCCCGTGATCAAGCTGTTTTGCTGCTATATTTTTAATTCTCAGATGAATCTCATGGTAAATGAATATGGAGTCAGGGGAAAATAATTTCATTAGATGTAGAAGACAACGTTGCACATCTGTTACTTCGGTTGATAACGAACATGTTGTTTAAAGAAAACAAGTAGAAACCAATTAGCAACATCAAAGACCAGTCATTTACAGGTAGGAGATCAGCTTATAACCCGAGGTTTCTTTTATGAAAGGGAATATTTCATCCAAAAATAGGTATTTATATTAAATGTATTTTTTTTTTCTTTTGTGGATAATTTTTTTATATATCATTATCTACAGTATATAAAAAGAAAAAAAAAAATCTTGCAATTTTCCCACTCGCCAATAGAGTCATACTTCCTGTTCTTTTGGACATTCTAGAGTGGCTGACTCTATTGCATTGTAGTAACCCTTCACCTCGGGGAGAGTTTTCGTTTTTTTTCCTCCCCTTCTTCCAAGAGCCATCATTTTTTTAACCTTCCATCCACATACCCGTATGAGGACTTGTTTTTTTGCGGAATGAGTTGTACTTTTGGATTACATCATTCATCTCATCATGTGCTGCACTGGAAAGAGGGGAAAAAAATTCCAAGTGCGTTCAAATTGCAAAAAAAAAATTCCAAATATTTTTCGTTTTTGTTTTTTTTTTTTTTTAATTTATTTGTTCACTATACTATAAAACTGACCTGTCAATATGATTCTCCAGGTCTCTACGATTATGCAGATTGCAAACGTTATTCATTATACTACTGTGGTAACGAAAATATGCACCAAACAAAAGTCAGTACCACACAATGGCGAATCAATAATAAAAATATCATACTTTGTTAAAGTTCTTAAAAGCAAAGTGCACAAGAAAGATACTGGAAAATAAGGAGGGACTGTAAGCCATGAAACCTCCCACCACAACACAGCAAAATATATCTGATGCAATCCACATACCAATAGTAATAATAAATCCACAAATAGCACAGGGCAAAAAGTTTACCGCCAGGTATATAACTAGATAAAACATGTGCCCATCATGGGTATACATAAAATATTCTAGAGATGTGAAATGTATAGTGGACTAACTCTAGCCCTCATAACAAGCTTTACCCTGGGAAAAGTGGACAAAACATATAAAAAATGCTATGTGGTTGCATACCAATATGTGCTGGTGGGGGAGTCCCGGCCGTCCCCTCTGCCCCGACGCGCAGAGGTGACGACCGGGACTCCCCCATGTATTGATACGCCATTGTGTGGTACTGAATTTTGTTTGGTACATATTTTCGTTACCACAATAGTATAATTTATGTTCTGTGGAGTATCACCCGTTTAGGGGTAAAAAATTATAGTTTGGGCATATTTTTGTGATTAAACAGATTGCAAACATGTATCATTTTTTTTTTATTTCAATGGTGAAAAAAAAATATGGAAATTTGTAAGAAAAAAAAAAAGTTGCTTTTGTCGCCATTTTCCGAGAATAGTGATATTTTAATGCCGGGTATTCTTCTCATATAGTGTATTGTCTCTCAGTACCTTGACGTGGGGTGGAATCTTACATTTGTGACTTTGCCATCCATACTCTGTCCTATATCATTAGTTATGCAGTAAACACAATGAAACGGATAGTTTTACAGGGTAAATTAAATTTTGCATTGTGCCAAATGGAATACCGTACTTAGGTAATCCGTGTGGAAAGCATGGATGTTCTAGAACACTTTTTGTACCTACTTTTTGCTTGAGCTAATTTATGGGTGTCCTGAATGATGGTCTCCATCTAATTCTGGTATTTTATATAACAGGGTTTTTGCTGCCTTTTCTGAAACGAACATAATATGGGAGCTGGGATCCTGATTCAAGCGATGTATCACTTACTGGGCTTCTTGCTTTAGTTTTGATAAAATAACTGTTTTATCAACTACAGCTCTTCTGGTCCCCTTAGTTATGAGCTCTGGATAACCCCATCCACATCAGTGATCGGCAACTTCCGGTCTATACTGTGCATAGGCAGAAAGTTGCCAATCAGTGGTGGGGACTGTGTTATAGAAAATTCATGTTGGGAGATCATTAATTGGACGACACCTTAGAATGGTGTCTGTGCACATTTTATTTGATAGATATTGTGGAACTTGGACAATCAGCAAAACACTTTATTTAAAAAAATACTGGCTCCAATTCATAGATAATGGTGTTTTGATGACGTTTGTGCTATACTAGAATACAATTTCTTTAGCAGACATGTGCCTTTTAATTAATTTACCGCATCTTTCCAATGCCACGCGCCACCTTCAGAAATGTTACTGCAGGCAAGGGCTGGCACACATTTCTGTCGTAATTTATACTTCTATGGTGTAAACTATAATGCATTTCTCAAGAATGCTTGTGCGTGCCCCATCCCAGTTGATCGAGATTGAAGTAAAAATGCCAAAAATTCAATATTTTGAACAACTTCCAGTTATGCAAAAATGTGAAACATTTCATGCAGTTTTATGCCATCTGCTGATTAATTGGGGCCTATGTGTCAATGTGTAACTTGCAGTCCACTTTTTGAGGCAGAGATCCTGAGAAGAGTTACAGGATATGGAGGAAGGACATTGCTTATCTGCTCCTGCTTTCCTGTCTGCTCTCCTCCTGTCTGTCAAAATGCAGACAAGCATAACTGAGAGATTGGCTTTAAGGGCTCATACTCACAAGCGAGAAACTCGGACAAGTCTCGCACGTCAATACCCGGCACTGCCGCTGGCACTCAGGACCGGACCTGCAGCTGCATAGAAGTACATGCAGCTGAACGCTCCGATCCGAGTGCTGGCGGCAGTGCCGGGAATTGACGTGCGAGACTCGTCTGAGTTTCTCGCATGTGAGTATGAGCCCTTAGTTTCAAAAAGGTAAACTATTAGACAGACAGGAGCAGTACATGATGCAACATGAGAGAAACCAAGTTCCAGAGCCTATAGTGCTAGTAAGAGAAACAGCCCAGTCAAAAGGAGTGGATGAAAAGTTATGTCTCACCTGGTGAGGAGACTTTTCAAAGCCCTTGGTTCTACTGATGTTTATTTAGCTGATGCAACAAGATGATCAGGATAGAGATATGGAGACTGGAAAAAGCTGGGTAGCAAATGGAGGAGTAGAGTAGTGAACTACAAGGAAACTGGAATGGGTTGAGAAAACAGCAAAGCAAAGAAGACTTGGCAATGTAGCAAAGCTGGATAGATCAGGAGACTCAATGTAGTAATGTATCAGAGCCTAGCTATATTACTGAGTTGATTAGACAGCCAAAAAACATGGAGGGATTGCTTGTTAGGCAATCTCAGCATGTTTTGTGGTTGCCTAAGGCTAGTTTGACACTAGCGTTTATGAGCGCAGCGACGGCCTGCGCACGGCCGCCGCTAAGCCCCGCCCCTGCCGCGCCCCGCCGGTAGCTCTGCCCACCGGTGCATGACGCTGCATGCGCCCTGCGTCCCCTATCTTTATCACAGGAGGCGCAGGCCGTGCGCAGTATGCGTTTGGCGGCGCATGCGTCCTTTTGACGGTGCGCCGCCCTGCGCCAAACGCAACCTGCTGCAGTTTGGTTGCGTCGGCGCACCGTCAAAAAGGCGCATGCGCCGCCAAACGCATACTGCGCACGGCCTGCGCCCCCTGTGATAAAGATAGGGGACGCAGGGCGCATGCAGCATCATGTGCCGGTGGGCGGAGCTACCGGCGGGGGCACGGCAGGGGGCGGGGCTTAGCGGCGGCCGTGCGCAGGCCGTCCCTGCGCTCATAAACGCTAGTGTGAAACTAGCCTTATAGCCGCGAAATATGCGGCCGTGGGAATGCAAACATGTTATTTGAGCACCCGCGATACTTGGTGCATACCCAAGCACCCTAGATAAACTCTTGCGCTTATCACTAGTCAGGAGACTAAGGTGCCCCATACTCATAGATAGCTGTCAGATGAATCATGGTTCGGCTGATCATTCAAATGACAGCTTTCTCTCCTGTCTCCTCCATACACAGGAATGTTTTGCCAAGTACTCCTGTGATCTCAGAGAGAGACACTGCCAGACTCCGCCGGCGTTTTTGCTCGCCAAGAACACAAGGCACATGCTGGATCCTTATCTTACCTGACATCCTGACATCATCTGTCCGGAGAGAGTCAGTAGGCCTTGATACATGGAAGAGTCATGGGACATTGTTAGGCTGATCGCTGGTGAGCTGTCACATAGACAGCCCCTCCAGCGATCAGGACCAGCGAGCAAGCTGGTATCCAACGTAAACATCGGGTTTCTAAGAGCCGCGCGGCTCTTAGAAACCCGATGTTTACCTTGGAAACTAGTGTGCAGCGTCGCTGATCGCTGGCTCCCGCTGCCATACACAGCGATGCACGCTGGCCAGCGGGAGACCAGCGATGAAAAAACGGCCCAGGACGATCCAGCACGATCAGCGATATCCGGCGGGGGGGCCGGTCACTGCTGGATGTCCCACACAGCGATATCATTGGAGAGATCGGTTCTGGTAAGTGGCTCTTTCTGTGGAGCGGGCGCTCTTTTGTATGAAGCAGTCAGGAGAGATAGCTGTAAGCTAAATGATGGTTGAATCAATCAGTCAGCTGACAGCTATCTATTGTGTAGCAGATCTTAATCTAATGTGTATGGAGGACTTAAAGCCCCGTTACACACAGCGATCTCGCTGGCGAGATCGCTGATTTTGTGACACATCAGCGATCTCTCCAGTGATATCGCTGTGTGGGACATCCAGTAGTGAACGGCCCCCCGCCGGATATCGCTGATCGTGCTGGATCGTCCTGGGCCGTTTGTTGTGAGTTCATTTTCCCCTTCGTCACTGAGGTCTGGTGAACTCCCTATTCTGGTAAAGGAAGGTAATGAGCCTGATTATCAGGCACCTGAGACTAATGAGGATGACTGGCTGAGTGGAATCACTGACTGGATATAAGGCTGCCGACGCCCTTCTGCCCTGCGGGTGATTTCTCTGTGTACTTCTAGGACACCAGTCTGATTCCTGCTTCCCTAAAGCTAAGTTTTCTGCTTTGCCTGTTTGCATTTATGTTTTGTTTTTGTTTTCCTTGCTTTTCTGGATTCTGCCATTCCCTGCTGGGGTGAGCTGAATCTCCTTTTGCCTGTTGCTCTGTCTTCAGAATATTCCTGAGTACTGACATAGCTTTTTGAAGCCTAGCGTCTTCAGGGCCTTTTTCACTGTCAGTCTGTTGGCTCTTATTTTCATAGGGTTTTTCACGGATTGCAGACAGCAGCCTTCCTGTCCTTTCCTATCTAGGTAGTTTGGGCCCCGTCTTTGCTCAGTCTATCTTTCTGTCTGTGTTAGTGTTTTCATCTTGCTTCACCGTCATTATATGTTGGGGGCTGCCTATTGCTTTGGGGTCTGCTCTAGGGCAGTTTAGATTTCCCCTTTCTTTCTGTAGGCCTATTTAATTCTCCGGCTGTGATCGAGGGGTCTAGGGCATCGTAGGAACCCCCCACGGCTACTGTTAGTTGTTGTGGATAGGATCAGGGGTCTGCAATCTGCTCTGGTTTTCTAGACTTAGCTAGTATTTCTGTTTTTGCCTCCTATGGTGACTCAATCATAACAGAATCACCCGCCATACCGCAGATCCTAGGGTACTCAATAGCAGGAAAGAATTGTGTTAAAAAAAAAAAAAAGGTGTGTGTATATTCTTTCCTCTATATCTCTGAGGCCGTAGGGGGAATTTTTTTTTTCTCTCAATGGAGATAAAGCAATTGTCTGATCGTGTGGAGCAGCTCGCTGCGGAAGTGCGGGGAATTTCCGCCTACCTTGCTCGTTCGCATGCTGTTGAACCAAAGATCCCTACACCTGATGTATTTTTTGGGGATCGATCTAAATTTTTGAGTTTCAAAAATAATTGTAAATTATTTTTTGCCTTGAAGCCTAACTCGTCAGGGAGCTCCGCGCAGCAGGTTAAAATTGTCATCTCTTTGCTGCGTGGCGATCCCCAGGATTGGGCGTTTTCTTTGAAACCAGATGATCCTATTCTGACTAATGTGAACGCATTCTTTCAAGCTTTGGGGTTGTTGTATGACGAACCTAATGCTATTGATCAGGCTGAAAAGACCCTGTTGGCATTAAACCAGGGTCGAGATTCTGCAGAGTTGTACTGTCAAAAGTTCCGAAAGTGGGCGGTCCTTACTACCTGGAATGATAATGCCTTGGCTGCTCTCTTTCGGAAGGGTTTGTCAGAAGCCGTAAAAGATACTATGGTGGAATTTCCTGTTCCCTCTGGTCTGGACGATTCTATGTCATTAGCCATTCAGGTTGATTGACGTTTACGTGAACGCAGGATTGCACGAGAGGTGTTGCCACCGGTTGAACAGACGTCTGAACCTATGCAATGTGATAGAGTTTTGTCTAAGGCGCAACGTCAGGAGTTCAGAAGGCGTAATAAGCTGTGTTTTTTCTGTGGAGATGCCTCGCATATTATTTCTGTTTGTCCTAAACGAGAGAAACGCTTTGCACACACGTTTTCTGTTGGTGGTGTTCAACCTAAGTTTCTTCTGGCAATTACTCTGATCTGCTCCCTGTCCACATTTTCCGCCAAGGCTTTTGTGGATTCGGGAGCAGCGCTAAACCTAATGGACTTGGATTTTGCTAAACGTTGTGGATTTCCAATGACACCTCTGCAGACGCCTATCCCTTTGAGGGGGATTGATGCTACTCCTTTGGCTGAAAATAAACCTCAGTTTTGGACCCAGGTGGTCATGCGGGTCGCCCCAGACCATCAAGAAAATTGCAGATTTTTGGTGTTGCATGGTCTGCATGATGCCGTTGTTCTGGGGTTTCCCTGGTTGCAAATTCATAATCCAGTTTTGGATTGGAAGTCTGTGTCTGTGGTGAGTTGGGGTTGTCGGTGTGCCTTTAGTGAGGCTCCGGTTTTTTCCACCTCTCCTCAGTCGCATGATGTTCCTGACTATTTGGCGGACTTTTATAATGTATTTAGTGAGAATGAGTCTGCGTCCTTGCCTCCTCATAGGAGTTTTGACTGTGCAATTGAACTAAGCCCGTGGTGTAAATTTCCCAAGGGTCGGCTCTTCAATTTATCTGTACCCGAGCACGAGGCTATGCGGTCCTATATTAAGGAGGCGTTGGAGAAGGGTCATATTAGACCATCCTCTTCACCCTTAGGTGCCGGGTTTTTTTTTGTGGCCAAAAAGGATGGTTCTTTAAGGCCTTGTATTGATTATCGTGCCCTCAATAAAATTACTATTAAATATCAGTATCCGTTACCCCTGATTTCGGATCTATTCTCTAGAGTTAGAGGTGCTTGCTGGTTTACCAAGCTTGACCTCAGGGGGGCGTATAATCTTATCCGCATTAAGAAGGGGGATGAATGGAAGACGGCGTTTAATACTCCGGAGGGACATTTTGAGTACCTGGTGATGCCTTTTGGGCTCACTAATGCCCCTTCTGTCTTCCAGTGCTTCATGAACGATATTTTCCGAGACTTTGTCGATAAATTTTTGATTATCTATCTGGATGATATTTTGATCTTCTCCAAGGATTGGGATTCTCATGTGGAACATATTTGGACTGTGTTCCGGATCTTGAGGGAGAATTCCCTGTATGTCAAAGGATCGAAATGCCTTTTTGGAGTACAGAGGATTTCATTTTTGGGATTTATTTTGTCTCCGTCAACTATTGAAATGGACCCGGCCAAGGTACAGGCCATTTATGATTGGGTTCAGCCCACTTCTTTGAAGGCCCTCCAGAAGTTTTTGGGTTTTGCTAATTTTTATCGGAAATTTATAGCAAAATTTTCTAGTATTGCCAAGCCATTGACTGATCTGACTAAGATGGGTGCTGATGTGTTGAATTGGTCTCCGGAGGCTGCTGCTTCCTTTCAGGAGCTGAAGCGAAGATTTACCTCCGCCCCGGTTTTGCGGCAACCTGATGTCTCACTCCCGTTCCAGGTAGAGGTGGATGCTTCTGAGATTGGTGCAGGAGCTGTTTTGTCCCAAAAGGATCCTGTAACATCTAAAATGAATCCCTGTGCTTTCTTTTCCCGAAAGTTCTCTCCATCTGAACGTAACTATGATGTGGGGAATCAGGAACTGTTGACCATGAAATGGGCATTTGAGGAGTGGAGACATTGGTTGGAGGGAGCTAAACATCAAGTCATGGTCCTCACTGACCACAAGAATTTGATTTACCTAGAGTCGGCTAAACGCTTGAACACTAGACAGGCTAGGTGGGCCTTGTTTTTTACACGTTTTGATTTTGTGGTCTCTTTTCTTCCTGGAACTAAGAATGTCAAGGCAGACGCCCTCTCTAGGAGTTTCTTTGCTGATTCTCCTGTGGTGACCAAGCCTGCTACCATCTTAGGAGAAGGGGTAGTTCTTTCTGCCATCTCGCCCGATTTGAGACTTGCTCCGCAAAAGTTCCAGGAGGACAAACCTGAGCATTGTCCCAGTGGAAAGTTGTATGTTCCTGACCAGTGGAAGAAGAGAGTGATGTCTGAAGTTCAATGCTCTGCATTGGCTGGTCATCCAGGTATTTTTGGTACTAGAGATCTGGTGAGTCGCTCTTTTTGGTGGCCCACCTTGTCTCATGATGTCAGGAATTTTATGCAGTCCTGTGGGACTTGCTCCCGGTCTAAATCTTGTTCTCGCTCTAGTGGGTTGTTGATGCCTTTGCCGGTCCCCAGGAGGCCATGGACCCATATTTCAATGGATTTCATCTCTGATATGCCGGTCTCTCAAAGAATGACTGTTATTTGGGTGATTTGTGATAGGTTCTCTAAGATGGTTCATCTTGTACCACTCCCTAAGTTGCCATCTTCCTCTGAGTTGGTGCCCCTGTTTTTGCAACAGGTGGTTCGCTTGCACGGGATTCCTGAGAACATTGTATCTGACAGAGGAGTTCAGTTTGTGTCTAGATTTTGGAGGACTTTCTGTTCCAAGCTGGGAATTCAGTTGTCCTTCTCCTCTGCTTTTCACCCTCAGACCAATGGGCAGACAGAGAGAACAAACTGGACCTTGGAGTCGTATTTGAGATGTTTTATTTCCGCTGATCAGGATGATTGGGTTTCATTTTTGCCCTTGGCCGAATTTGCTTTAAATAATAGAGCTAGTTCTGCCACTTTGATGTCACCTTTTTTTTGTAACTTTGGGTTTCATCCTCGATTTTCTTCAGGGCAGGTGGAGCCTTCTGCCTGCCCAGGTGTTGACACTGTGGTGGAGAGAATGCACCAGATCTGGGACCAAGTGGTGGATAAGTTATCTCTCTCCCAGGAAAAGGCCCAGCGGTTTTCCAATCGACATAGGACCATTGGTCCCCAGTTTAAGATTGGTGATATGGTGTGGTTATCATCAAAAAATATTGCTATGAAGGTGGCTTCTCCTAAGTTTAAGCCTAGATTTATTGGACCTTACAAGATTTTGGAGATTATTAATCCGGTCTCTTTTCGTTTGGCTCTTCCTGTCACATTTAAAATCCATAATGTGTTCCATATGTCCTTGTTGAAGAGGTTTGTTGAACCAGTTGTTCCTGGGGTGGCACCTCCAGATCCTGTATTGGTTGAAGGTAACATGGAATATGAGGTAGAGAAAATACTGGATTCCCGTCTGGCTAGACGGAGACTCCAGTATTTGGTTAAGTGGAAGGGTTATGGTCAGGAGGATAATTCCTGGGTCTCTGCCTCTGATATTCATGCCAAAAGATTGGTGCGTGCCTTTCATCGGGCTCACCCTGATCGCCCTGGTGGCGTGGTTGAGGGTTCGGTGACCCCTCCTCAAGGGGAGGTACTGTTGTGAGTTCATTTTCCCTTCGTCACTGAGGTCTGGTGAACTCCCTATTCTGGTAAAGGAAGGTAATGAGCCTGATTATCAGGCACCTGAGACTAATGAAGATGACTGGCTGAGTGGAGTCACTGACTGGATATAAGGCTGCCGACGCCCTTCTGCCCTGCGGGTGATTTCTCTGTGGACTTCTAGGACACCAGTCTGATTCCTGCTTCCCTAAAGCTAAGTTTTCTGCTTTGCCTGTTTGCATTTATGTTTTGTTTTTGTTTTCCTTGCTTTTCTGGATTCTGCCATTCCCTGCTGGGGTGAGCTGAATCTCCTTTTGCCTGTTGCTCTGTCTTCAGAATATTCCTGAGTACTGACATAGCTTTTTGAAGCCTAGCGTCTTCAGGGCCTTTTTCACTGTCAGTCTGTTGGCTCTTAATTTCATAGGGTTTTTCACGGATTGCAGACAGCAGCCTTCCTGTCCTTTCCTATCTAGGTAGTTTGGGCCCCGTCTTTGCTCAGTCTATCTTTCTGTCTGTGTTAGTGTTTTCATCTTGCTTCACCGTCATTATATGTTGGGGGCTGCCTATTGCTTTGGGGTCTGCTCTGGGGCAGTTTAGTTTTCCCCTTTCTTTCTGTAGGCCTATTTAATTCTCCGGCTGTGATCGAGGGGTCTAGGGCATCGTAGGAACCCCCCACGGCTACTGTTAGTTGTTGTGGATAGGATCAGGGGTCTGCAATCCGATAGCTGCCAACTGCTCTGGTTTTCTGGACTTAGCTAGCATTTCTGTTTTTGCCTCCTACGGTGACTCAATCATAACAGCCATTTTTTCATCGCTGGTCTCGCCAGCGCGCATCGCTGTGTGTGGCAGCATGAGGCAGCAATCAGCGACGCTGCACACTGGTTTCCAAGGTAAACATCGGGTTTCTAAGAGCCGCGCGGCTCTTAGAAACCCGATGTTTACGTTGGATACCAGCTTGCTCACTGGTCCTGATCGCTGGAGGGGCTGTCTATGTGACAGCTCACCAGCGATCAGCCTAACGATGTCCCAGCGATCCCATCATGTCAGATCGTTGGTGGGATCGCTGGGACATAATTATGTGTAACGGGGCCTTTAAGAGCAGAATACTCCAACAAACAATCTTCATTCTGGTGTGGACACCAACTACCTGAATACTCAGACGTCATGCTGCCTCATGAGCCGACCTATAAGACCAGGAAGCGTGACTTCAGATTTGTACGCCAGTTTTGGTAACAGAGGAAGAGAAGAAGCCAGTCAGTGCAGGAGATGGGAGAGAAACCTCGCATTGAAGCCAGGACAGGTGAGGAAACCGGGGCAGTTCCCGGACAACTGCACCAAAAGTTGATGAGAGCAGTAAGACCAGCCTTTTCTACAAGTTTTGTGTAAAAAAGGACAGGTGCGCTTTTAGAGGCTGCTTCCTAAAAAACTTCAACGGATTGTAAAAAGAGGACAAATGTCCAACTCTGTATACGCAATAAGTGTTATTAGTGGAAAAAAATAACTTTAAATATGTAAGGCCATCTAAGAAATGAACCTTGCCAGTAAGAAATAAGAACATTTTAAATAAGTGTCAGAAATGATGTGATAACTTGATGTATGCCATTGTTCTTTTTTTTTCAAAACCTCAGCTGCTCCATCTCCTGGCAATCACGCTTTAATTCGTGATTTCCATGGTCTTTGACAATTTGAGCTAATGTCAGATCAGAAAAGAAAAGTCATGAAATGTTGCCCCAAGGCCTGGGTCACACTAACGTGAAAGTGATTTGGTTGAGACAGAAAATACAGTGTTTGTCTTTTTTCTATAAGTCTTTTCATTCTTCTTAAAATAACTGTTACCTAATGTAAAGGGCACATGCATTTTTTGTCACAAGGATTTAACCCCACTAAAGAAGGAAAAACAGCGACAATTACAAAGCAAACAGCAGACCCTCATAGGAGATTAAGCTTAACTTTATGGTCAATTTGTGTTTTTGCTGCAATTTTGCAAGAGCTCATGGCAAAAGCTGCAATGTGACTGATGTGCGAAATCTCTCTATGTCTGGTCATTATGGTTATTAACACAAATACTAGGAGATTCATCATTTGAGCAAATTTTTTATGTTAATATTCTTCACATATCTATTGGTTTCCACCACTAGAAATTTGAGCCTAATTCAAGATGAAACATTTTAAGAGGCTATCCGGGACATTAAAAAAAAGGCATGTGGCTGCTAACAGAGGCAACTACCCACCTGTTGTACCTGGCGCCGGTCATTGACCTCTCCTCCAAGAGATTCAACCGTTCCCTGTCAATAGAGCAGCAGTTTCTCTACCAGCTGACAGGGCCGTCTACTGGCCGTCTACTGGTGTCATGCTGATTGACAGCTGGCTTCCCTCAATTAGGCAATGGAGAGCAGGCTGACAATCAGCATGACAACAGTAGTCCTGCCCTGTCACCAGGAAGAGAAATTGCTGCTCTGTTCACAGAGAGTAGTTGAATGTCTGGCAAGAGCAGTCAATGACCGGCGCCGGGTACAACAGGCAGGTAGAGAGCCTCTGTTAGCAACTACATGCCTTTTTTTGTAAAGTCCCAGATATCATCTTTAAAGGTGGTTGTCTAATCCTAAAAATATTATAAAAAAAGCATTTCCTAATTTACATTTCTAAAACAAAATATACCTGTCAGTCATTATCGCTCCTGGTAACTTGATATCTAGCTCTCAGATGCCATCCAGAATGGAAGAGAAAGATGCTCTGTTGATGTGAGATCAAAGACAGAAGAATCAACCACCAGACCTAGAAAAGATTATCATAGGGTAGAACAAGAAGGTAGTTAGCAACAACCTGCCGCTAAAAAAAAAAAAAATAAAAAAATAACAGTCCTGGGTAACCATATAAGAAATGTTCTCCTGGCACCTCTAGGGGGCATCACATCTGTGGATCAGACCACAATAAGTGGTAAAATGCTCACTTTCCTTATCTATGATCTGACCAACATGTACTACCACATCTTTTTCTCCCCTTTCCCTCATGATAGTTCTGTTTCACGTCACCTGTCTTACTTATTGCACTGTTCTAGGTCGTGTTGTGTATAAATATGTGACTCCTCAGATTTTATGCTACATGCTTGATGAACAGACCCGAGTAATGTGGAAACACTTCTATGTGTTACCATCTATTCAGTTAGTCAGTTAGTCATTACAATACCAATTATCAAACACTGAGGACAGACAATTTTGATAATTTTTATAATTAAATATATAAACATGATAAAACATAACACTTAGGACAAATATACAGTCAGAATGTAAAATATATATTTAGCTATTGTAAGAGCTAATTAAAAGCTGACAGGACACCTGACCATGTGTCATCTAATATATAAAGCTGAATGTGCGTGTGTGTGTGTGTGTGTGTATGTCCGGGATTGGCAACTGCACCGTCGCAGCTACAGCCACAAAATTTTGCACAGTCACACGTCTGGACCCCGAGAGCGTCATAGGCTATGTTGTGAGGTGAAATTTTAACCCCACGCATTCCAATTCTCCAAACAATTTGGCCTGCTATTCTTATCATTTCTATGGTGGTATCGTCCTTCTGTAAAGCTGGAAATAACACAATTTATTACCGTGCCAACACAGACCACCCTCTGACACAGACTGCAGGGGGAGCCCAGTATCACGCAGGATAGGATTAGATACACGGCTCAGCAGTCAGTATCACACAGGATAGGATTAGATACACAGGTCAGCAGTCAGTATCACACAGGAGAAGATTAGACACATGGCTCAGCAGTCAGTATCACACAGGATAGGATTAGATACACAGCTCAGCAGTCAGTATCACACAGGATAGGATTAGATACACAGGTCAGCAGTCAGTATCACACAGGATAGGATTAGATACACAGGTCAGCAGTCAGTATCACACAGGACAGGATTAGATACACAGGCCAGCAGTCAGTATCACACAGGATAGGATTAGATACACAGGTCAGCAGTCAGTATCACATAGGAGAGGATTAGACACATGGCTCAGCAGTCAGTATGACACAGGATAGGATTAGATACACAGCTCAGCAGCCAGTATCACACAGGATAGGATTAGATACACAGCTCAGCAGTCAGTATCACACAGGATAGGAATACATACACGGCTCATCAGACAGTATCACACAGGATAGGATTAGATACACAGCTCAGCACACAGTATCACACAGAATAGTGTTAGATACACGGCTCAGCAGACAGTATCACACAGAATAGGATTAGATACACGGCTCAGCAGTCAGTATCACACAGGATAGAATTAGATCACAGCTCAGCAGTCAGTATCACACAGGAGAGGATTAGACACATGGATCAGCAGTCAGTATCACACAGGATAGGAATACATACACGGCTCAGCAGACAGTATCACACAGGATAGGATTAGATTCATGGCTGAGCAGACAGTAACACACATGATAGGATTAGGTACACAGCTCAGCAGTCAGTATCACACAGGATAGGGTTAGATACACGGCTCAGCAGACGGTATCACACACGATAGGATTAGATACACAACTCAGCAGAAAGTATCACACAGGAGAGGATTAGGTACACAGCTCAGCAGACATTATCATACAGGATAGGGTTAGATAGATACACAGCACAGAAACAGACTGTGCCACAGGAGAGGACATTTTCATTCCAAGAATTCCACTCATTCCATCTGATTTGTTTTTTGATTTTAAACGCCTCCAGTTTCCAGTTCAACTGCTATTTGCAATGTCCATTAACAATGCTCAGGGACAGTCCTTGAAAGTAGAAGGGATCGATTTGCAATCTCCATGCTTTTCTCATGGTCAACTTTACGTGGTCTGTTCAAGAGTTGGAACTGCCAAAAATCTGTACATCTGTGCACCAAAAGGAAAAATCAAAAATCTTGAATGAGTTGAAAATAAAATACTATCAATACTTGGGTAATCGTTTAGTTAATTTGTGCTGCAAATCTGTAGTGTTGAATATATGATGTGAAATGGTTTTATATGCAATATAATCATTATAATTTGTTATAACTAACCACAGTTGGTTACTATGCCCAGGCAACGCCGGGCTCTTCAGCTAGTTAGTAATAATGATCCTCTGCGCACATCTGTATTTTCCTGGGAACTGTAGAAACATGCAGGGTATTTCTCCATTGTCCTCTATGCAGAACATACGACTATGTGGATACATAAACTAACCACAGTTCATTTTCTTCTCCTTTATATAGTCATCAGTCTGGGAGAAGATAGTCTTGGAAACAAATAAGATGTTTCATTTAATAGAGTGCTTGGCGGCGTAGTGTAGTGTTTCATGGAGGTGGCTCCCTGGGTTGCAAGCCTGTTATCTTACCACAGGCAGCGTGCACACGCTGTAAAATCAGCCTCTTCATTTTCTGCTTGAAAAGACCATTGTTGAAAAAAAATGTCAAAGAGAAGAGGTCATGCTGATTTATTGGTAATTAACCCAACAAGATTTGCTGTGCATGCTACAAAATGGCAGCTCCCTGAGTATCCTGCCTGATAGACTGCCGGCTAGTTCACTTGACCACACAAGCAATAATGTCAAATGTGAGCAAGAATATGTATAGCCATGTCTAGAGGACATTGTCATCTGTCGTGTGGTATCGGGGCTGTCAACATAGCTGCTAGACCCAAACGCCAGGTCTAAAGAGGGACTTAGCTCCATATATCCTCATCCCGCAGGTGGATTAGAAGCAAACAATGGCAAAGGTTTATCCAGTACCTCCACCATAGCCACAAATGATTTCACAGTTTAAAGGGAAGCTGTCAGGTGTGTGCAACCCTGTGAGATTCCATCCCTACCATTAAGTTCTGCCCCAGTATTTGTGACGTATGGAAATTACAGGACTACAGGCCAGGAGGGTGGAGACACAGTTGCGCTTAATGAGCCTTAAGATACATTCTCACATCTGAGTGAAATGTCAGAACACTGTCCAAATTTTTTATCGGGCAGCACACAGACCCATTGAGTTAAATCTACATATTCAGACATCTGTTAAAATGACAGATCCGAGAATGATATGAGTGAAATTCACAGTATTTCTTATTCTGATGCGATTTTGAGTATCTGAATAGGACAATACTCAACGGATCTGTGTGCTCTCAGATTAAAAATCGATTGAAGCCCTTGAAAACGGGGTACATTATCCTTAACTTTTGTTAAAACGTGCATATGCAGCATTGACGTCTAGTTCTGGCACATGCAGCATTGCCAATGGAATACTTGTTCTGTTTTCACAGGCAATGGATGCATGCAGAAAGTGCACCCTTCTTCCCAGCGCATGTACCAGAACCAGGAGTCAATTACGCATTGGCAGGATTTCAGAAATCTAGTCCCCAGTTATGTAAATTGAGCCCGATTAGGTGGGATTAGGGCATGGCAAACTTGACTTCTATGCTTGCTTCCACTTGCTTGACTGTAGAGATTAGTAACCCAGATATGGTGCTCTCTGCCTTTAGATTGATTTTGGTTTGATGTAGGACAAATAATGTAACAGGGTTGTCTTTCAGGGGCTGGTCTAGAATATTAGATCCAGTATAGGGAAATCTTAATGCTTCAGCATACCAAGACATTTTGGGCAATTGTAGCTTCCATCTATGTGTAAAAGATTTAGGGAAGTTCCATTTCTGTTCAAGGATGACTGTGCCCCAGCGCACAAAGTAGAGTCTATAAAGACATGGTTGGGTGAGTTTTATGTGGAAGAACATGACCTCAATCTCACTGAACATCTTTAGGATAAACTAAAGCAGAAATTGTGATCCCAGGTTTATCCTCCAACATCAGTGTCTGATCTCACAAATGTTCCTCTGGATGAATGGGCAAAAAATCCCATAGGCTCCTCCAAAATATTGTAGAAAGCCTTCCCAGAAGAACGGGAGCTGTTCTAGCTGCAAAGGGACCAACTCCATATTAATGCATATGAATGGGAGGTCACTAAAGCCCCTGTAGGTGTACTAGACCAGTGTTCCAATACATTTGTCCATAAAGTGCATATCCATACACAAACTGACAGAATATGAGCTCAAAGGTGATGAAAAGTTTAATATCAATGGTTAACTTTAGTTTTTGTACTTTATGACTGAAAAGTCAGTTCATAGCATTCTGGGAGATTTTAGCTTTGCAGCATATTGAATGCAGTCAGTAATAGTTACATAGTGCAAGAAATGTATTTAGAGTTACAACTTTTTATGTTGAATGACTGTACAAGGTTTTACATAGACTATACAGTATTCCAGAATATGGGGAAAATTAACTTCTTGAAGGAGATCCTGATGAATTGCACACAAACGTTAAGCTAATAATTATATTTGGAGTATTGTGTCTGGTTATTTTACAGAGATAATGGGATTGAGGCTGATTTTAATGCCTTATGGAAAGTGATAATCTGTAATAATGAATAATGAATATATCCAAAACAACAATTAGGCAGAGTGTCATTGGAATTAAGGGAATGTAACGCTTCATTGAATTCATTTGTGGAGTCCCTAGAGAAATACACTACTGGATTTACTGGATTCTGAGCAATTGTGCTTCTGTTGTAGCTTAGAGTCAGATCTGATATTGAGTAACTAATGCCCAAAATATTCCTTATATGACAAACTTCCGTCAGGCGCAGGAGCAGAGATGAGAAACCCCATGACAAAGATTAAAAATTACCTTTTTTTCTGCTGGTCATTTGGGATAATTGCTTGGGAGGCCTGTGAACCTGAAGATTTTGGATTGTGCTGTTCCATTTTCCCTTAATACTCCTGAGGGACATTTTGAGTACCTAGTGATGCCTTTTGGGCTCACTAATGCCCCTTCTGTCTTCCAATCTTTCATGAACGATATTTTCCGGGACTTTGTGGATACGTTTTTGATGATTTATTTGGACTATATTTAATTTTTTCCAGTGATTTGGATTCTCATGTGGAACATGTTCGGACTGTGTTCCGGATTTTGAGAGAAAATGCTCTGTATGTTAAGGGATCGAAATGTCTCTTTGGCGTACAAAAGATTTTGTTTTTGGGATTCATTTTGTCTCTGTCTACTATTGAAATGGACCTGGCCAAGGTCCAGGCCATTTATAATTGGGCTCAGCCCACTTCCTTGAAGGCTCTCCAGAAGTTTTTGGGTTTTGCTAATTTCTACCGTAAATTCATAAGTAATTTTTCTGGTATTGTTAAAGCACTGACGGATTTGACCAAAAAGGGCGCTGATGTGGTGAATTGGTCTCCAGAGGCAGTCTCGGCGTTTCAGGAGCTTAAGCGGAGATTAACTGCTGCTCCTGTCTTATGGCAACCTAATGTTTTACTACCATTTCAAGTGGCGATAGATGCTTCTGAGATTCGTGCAGGAGCCGTTTTGTCTCAAAGAGATCCGGTAACCTCTAAGATGAATCCCTGTGCCTTCTTTTCTCGAAAATTTTTCCCATCTGAACGCCGACCACAAGAGCTTGATCTATCTCGAATCAGCCAAGCGTTTGAATCATAGACAGGCTAGGTGGGCCTTTTTTTCACGCGTTTTAATTTTGTGGTCTCCTTTCTTCTGGGCACTAAGAATGTTAAGGCGGATGCCCTCTCTTGGAGTTTCTTTGCGGATTCTCTTGATGTGACCAAGCCTACTACCATTCTAAATGAGGGTGTGGTTCTTTCCGCTATTTCACCCGATTTGAGACTTGCCCTGGAGGAATTTCAGGAGGACAAACCTGAACGATGCCCTATGGGGAAATTGTATGTCCCTGAACAGTGGAGGAGAAGAGTAATGTCTGAAATTCATTGCTCCACGTTAGCTGGTCATCCTGGTATTTTTGGTACCAGAGATTTGGTGAGTCGTCATCCTGGTACTTTTGGTACCAGAGATTTGGTGAGTCGGTCCTTTTGGTGGCCTGCTTTATCTTGTGATGTCAGGAATTTTGTGCAGTCCTGTGGGACTTGTTCTCGGTCCAAACCCTTTTCTCGTTCTAGTGGTTTGTTAATGCCCCTGCCGGTGCCCAGGAGGCCATGGACCCATATCTCAATGGATTTTATTTCTGACATCCCTGTCTCTCAGAGAATGTCGGTTTTCTCTAGCAAGCTTCCACGACAGCATAGGAGGTTGTCTCCATGCCCTAATGGGGGACAGGAAGCACAAGAGGTTAAAAGGTCCCTCCCACCTCCCTCTCACCAGTGTCTTTCCTGTCCCCCATGGGGCGTGGAGAGGTTAGAGGTATGCTGTGTGGCTGACTGCTGCAGCGTGCCTGATGGATCCCATAGCCGGACAGTGGAGCCAGGAGATACCTCTTTTCCTCAGAATATGTAGAGGAGCTGGTCTGTGCGGTGCGTGCCACCACGGGACTAGAGGATGAACCAGTCCCTCAGTCAGCACAGGACAGAATGTTCGGCGCCTTTGAAGAGCCCAAACAGACAGGTTTCCCAGTACATAGAAGCATAGTAGATATGATCTACCAGGAATGGGAGTACCCAGAAAAGCGCTATTCGGCTCCATCGGAGCTCAGGCATAGATTCCCCCTGGAGGGACATGCGTTTAAATGGGACATCACGAAAGTTGATGTCCAAGTGGCAAGGGTAGTGAAAAAAGCAGTCCTTCCATTTGACGATGTATCCCATCTTAGGGATCCGATGGACCGTAAGGCAGAGAGCCTCCTAAGAAAGGCCTGGGAAACCTCTGCCTCTGTCTTAAAATCAGGAATTGCTTCCACATGCGTTTCAAGATCGCTCTTCCAGTGGATAGAGGAGCTAGAGAATCATATTTCTTGAGGGACCTCAAGGAGCGAGCTCCTTAACTCCCTTCCCATACTATAGAGGGCTACAGGCTTCTTAGCCGACGCGTCTATGGAGATAATCCGCACCTCTGCCAGGTCTATGGTACAATCTAATTCTGCCAGATGAGCCCTGTGGCTTAAAACATGGAGCGGGGATGTTACCTCCAAGGTTAAGCTCTGTTCTATACCCTTCAAAGGTGAACACGTCTTTGGCCCAGCCTTGGATGAAATCCTTGAAAAGGCCACAGATAAAAAGAAAATGCTTCCTGAGCAGAAAACCCCAAAGAAGTGTTTTTTTTCAAACCCCCCAGAACCAGTCATCCCAGCCGAAAAGGAAGGGAAAGACGGGAAGATGAAGCTATGCTAAGGGGAGAAGCAAGAACATCCTGGTCCCCCAGCAGCAGCAGCAACAACAGCAGGAAAGACAATGACTCGGCCCCGGTGGGGGGAAGGCTTTTGAATTTTCTTCACTCTCGGCAGTTGATTTCCAACAGCCCCTGGGTCCTCAGTGTGATCAAGGAGGGCCTTCTTCTAGAATTCGAATCCTCCCCCCTGCGGGGTATAAAAGTCACCTCCCTACCACCTTGGGAGGCTTTAGTACTAAAGTCCGGCATTCAGCTCCTTCTCCAATCATGCTCCATTTCTCAGGTCCCTGTGGGAGAGCAGGGAAAGGGTCATTATTCCAGGCTGTTTCTAGTAAAGAAGCCCACAGGAGTGGCGAGGATAATAATAAACTTGAAAGGCCTCAACCGACACATCGCATACCGCAGATTCAAAATGGAGTCGGTAAAGACCGCCATTCCCTTGATAGGGCCGTCTCACTTCATGACAACCATAGGCCTGAAGGATGCCTATTTCCATGTTGCTATACATCCTTCTCACAGGAAGTATCTAAGGTTTGCTAACCATCAGGGTCCAGAGATCAAGCACTATCAGTACAACGTACTTCCCTTTGGGATATCCTCTGCCCCTCGAGTATTTTCCAAAACTATGGCGGAAGCTGTGTCCCACATCAAAAGCCAGGGTATATGCATTGTACCCTACCTGGACGAACTATTGATAATAGGCACCTCCTACCAGACCCTGGAAAACCAGGTGACTCAAACTCTGGGCATTCTCCGATCTCTGGGGTGGATTCTGAATGTAAAAAAATCACAGATCCAACTCTCTCAGGAAATAAAATTTTTGGGAGTCCTCTTAGACTCAAGAGAACAGATGTCCTTTCTTCCGGTGGAACATCAGAGGTCTATAATATCAAAGATCTCGAGTTTCAGGAAACAGAGGTCCCCGACCCTCAGGTCAGCCATGTCCGTACTAGGGTCAATTACCTCCTGCATCCAGTCGGTGCCTTGGGCGCAGGCCCATTCCAGAATTCTCCAGTCCCATATCTTAGGAAATTGGAACAGAGACCACACCTGCCTGAACAAAAGAGTCCAGACCCCAGGGAAAGTGAAAGCTTCACTAGCATGGTGGATGGACCACAAAAATCTGCACAGAGGAGTCAGCTGGTCCCAGATTCCCTTGGTCAAGGTAATATCAGATGGCAGCAAGAAAGGCTGGGGAGCCGTAGTTTGTGGATTCCAGGGGTTGTGGAATCGGGAAGTGAGTGCGAGATCTTTAAACTTCAGAGAGCTGAAAGCAGTGGAAGAAGCCCTCCTGGCTGCAAGAGCCTTGGTCCAAGGCCATCATATCAAGGTCTACTCCGACAACGTGACGACAGTGGCTCACCTCAGGCACTAGGGCGGCACAAGATCCAGCAGCCTAGAGGGCTTCTCAGGTCGAATATTTTCCTGGGCCGAAAGGCACCTTCTTCCACTAACAGCAGTCCACCTAAAAGGGACCTCCAATCTTCAGGCAGACTTCCTGAGCAGAAGATGTATCCAGCCTGGCGAGTGGAGTCTGAATGGAAGAATCTTTCAGAGGCTGCTGAACAGGTGGGGTCTTCCGGAGGTGGGTCTACTAGCATCGAGCAGAAATGCTCATGAAGGAAAGTACTTCTCCCTGAACCCCAGGGACAGATCCCTGGGGGTAGATGCCTTTGCCCACAAGTGGGGGTTTTGTCTGGCATACGCCTTCCCACTAGTTCCAATCCTTGCCGCAACTCTGAGGAAGATCCGAAAGGATCGAACCCAAACCATCCTGGTAGCTCCGCTATGGCCGAAGAGGAGCTGGTATTCTTTAATTGCAGAACTCCAGGTGGACGGGCCGCTCCTCCTACCCCTGGAAGACGGGCCGCTCCTCCTGCAGGGCCCCCTACATCATCCAAACCTTCAGGGAATGAAGTTAGCGGCCTGGTTACTGAGACCCAGATTTTGAGGGCCAAGGGTCTATCAGGGGCAGTAGTCGACACCCTTCAGAAATCTCGAAAACCAGGCACCAATGCCATATACAACAAAATATGAAAACAATTTTCCTCATGGTGTCTGCCGAATCTGCCTGACCCAGAAAACCCTAACATCTCCCGCATCCTGGATTTCTTACAGAAGGGGATCGAGTTAGGCCTAAAGCCTAGCACACTGAAAGTACAGGTCTCGGCCTTAAGCTCTGTGTTCGACTGCGACTTAGCCAGCCACAGGTGGATAAGAAGATTCATGACATCAGCCACTAGGCTACATCCATAAAAACAAGTTGTCATTCCACCATGGGACTTGAATGTGGTGCTTAAAGGCCTCACTCAACCACCCTTTGAGCCCCTATCATCTTGTACTTCTCAGCTCCTCTCCTGTAAAGCGGCTTTCCTTGTAGCAATAACCTCAGCAAGGCATATAGGAGAGCTCCAGGCTCTTTCAATTAGAGAGCCCTACCTAACCATTAGAGACGATTCCATAGTTCTCTCCCTTGATCCATCCTTTCACCCGAATGTTGTGTCTGACTTTCATAGGTCACAGAATATAATTCTTCCCTCATTTTGTCAAAACCCAGCGAATCCTAAAGAGGAGGTGTTTCATACGCTGGATGTAAGGCGCATAATACTTCACTACTTAGAGTACTGTATACTAAACCCTACAGAATCGACCACAACCTGTTTATCCATGTGTCGGGTGCAAACAAAGGGAAAAAGGTGGCAAATAACACCATTGCCAATTGGATCAAAAAAGCCATCTCTGAAGCATATCTAGCGCAGGACATCACACCCCCTACGGGGATCAAGGCTCATTCAACACGATCTACCTCTGCATCATGGGCTGAGAGGGCAGGCGCATCCTCAGAGGAGATCTGTAGGGCAGCAACTTGGCCTTCGCTACATACCTACACTAAACACTATAGGTTGGACCTTGTGCCCAACAGGGATTTAGTCTTTGGCTGAAAAGTTCTTCAGGCCGTTGTCCCCCCCCCCAGTGCAGTATAGGTTGTTATGCCTCCTATGCTGTCGTGGAAGGTTGCTAGAGAAAATAGAATTAGACTTACCGGTAATTCGGTTTCTAGAAACCTTCCATGACAACACTATTTCCCTCCCTGTATTCTTGGACAAATTCTGAGAATCTAAAGGTAACCGGTGCTACGGTGTTCAGTTATAAGTCACTGGTGAGAGGGAGGTGGGAGGGACCTTTTAACCTCTTGTGCTTCCTGTCCCCCATTAGGGCATGGAGACAACCTCCTATGCTGTCGTGGAAGGTTTCTAGAAACCGAATTACCGGTAAGTCTAATTCTATTATCTGGGTGATCTGTGATAGATTTTCTAAGATGGTCCATCTTGTACCACTCCTGAAGTTGCCATCTTCTTCTGAGTTGGTGGCCTTGTTTTTACAACAGGTGGTTCATTTGCACGGTATTCCTGAGAACATTGTGTCTGACAGAGGAGTCCAGTTTGTTTCCAGATTTTGGAGAGCTTTTTGTTCTAAACTGGAAATTCAGTTGTCTTTCTCGTCTGCATGTCCCTTTACATGTGCAGGCCTCCGTCCCAGTACCTGTCCCTGGCGTGTTCCTCTGCACGCGAAGGCCTCCGTCCCTGTACCTGTCCCTGGCGTGTCCTCTGCACGCGCAGGCTTCCGTTCTTGAACCTGACCCTGGCATGCCTCTCTGCATGCGCAGGACGATGCCTTGAACCTGACCCTGGCGTGTTCCTTAACACGCATCATGTCTCTAACTTGTCTTGTCTTCTTGCAAGGAACCTTGGTTTGCTTACCGGATGCCCGGACCCTGCCGATCGCCATCAGAGCTACAGAACCTGATTTCCCGGTTGATCCTTGCTTTCTATCCGGAGTCCTAAGTCATCGGAACCCTGGTTTGCTTACCGGATGCTCGGACCCTGCCAATCGCCATCAGAGCTACAGAACCTGATGTCCCGGTTGATCGTAGCTTGCTGTCCAGAGTCCGACGTCACCGTGCCTCTGCCTACCATCTTGCATGTACCATGCTTTGGACCTTGGCGTGCCCTGCGCGCACCTTGTTATGTGTTCCGTGTGTTTACGTTTTGCACCTGTTGTTACCCTGAAGTGTTCCATAATGAAGTTATCTTGAACTTACGCTTGTTTCGCCTTGTCTTGCGTCCATGAGCTGGCCGTCTGGTTCCAGCTGTCATGGTGGCTCACACCCTTGGTCTTGCCCCTGACACTCCCTGTATAGGGGTGGTTTCTCACAAGGTCAGCTCGCCCTAGGTGGGTTGGTACCACGGCCCAGAGGGTCCACTCTCTAAAGAAAAACGACTCAGCGTAAGCTGACGCTCGTCACAGCTTAGTTACCAACCTTTCTGGTTGCTTAGCTTATTCCCCGGCTATCCTCTTCGGTAACCTAATCATAACAATAAGACATACAGTATTTTAATTCATGTGTTAATTCATAGTTTTGATGCCTTCAGAGTGAATCTACAATTTTCATAGTCATGAAAATACATATATATATATATATATATATATATATATATATATATGTGTGTGTAGTGACCACTGTGTCCGCTAGGGGGTGCTGTGTGGGTGTCCCAGGACGAACGGATAGCCTTGTCCAGAGTGGCAACAGGAGCAGGGTGCTAAAGGATCGTTATGTATCTCAAGGTGGGTGGCCTTGGGATGGAGGCTTGCTTATGTGCTGATCAGCAGAGCTGATCTTTCGTTCCAGTGTGTCAGGGAGAAGTCTCCAGGTAGCTGGTTGATGGGCTGGACCAGTTACCTACAAACCCACGCAGGGTGTGTGTTTAAGAACGCTATTGTAAAGTGTGTATGAGTGGTTGAAGGACCTGTGATGAGGTCATAGCCATGTGACCCGGTGGGCGTGGCTATGGACCATATAAGGTGGCCTGGGTAGGTCACATGGAGTGAATGCTGGGACCTGGTTGGTCCGTTTTGGAAGCTCCCGTCTGAGAGAGATGGGGCTGTCCTCCTGACAGCAAGTGAACACTGTGTTTAATGGCTGCACGTGCCTGATAGTTCCCTGGAGGGAATGGACGTCTGCAGCGTGGTGAAGCAGCCATGAGGTAAACCCAGAGAGGGTATATAACTGTGAGGCTAAGAGAGCCTGGGTGCTGAACCTATGTGACCACAGGGATAACAGAGTGAAGCTCTGTCATGGACGCTATGCTGTTAATATGAACTTTATGTTGCTGGTCATGGTTTATGATGCCTAAATAAACCGCATGGACTGTGATTGTTTTATGGAAAACCTGTGCCGGATGTGGTTATTTGGCTGCCAAGCGAGTATCCCCTACCCGAATGACAGCGCTACCTTACAATATATATATAGAGAGAGAGAGAGAGTGAGAGAGAGAGACAGACAGCGAGGCAGAGATAAAAAAAAAATAAAGGGAACACTATAACATAGGATGTGGCATTTTAGTGTTCCCTTTATTTTTTTGAGCAGTATATATATTATATTACATATATATACGGTATATATAACATTACACTATACACCTCTGAGTACAAAATTCCATTAGGAGATAATGTACCCCAGGAACAAAACAAAAAGCCACTGAACTCACATCAGACGCTCTCACATGGCCCTGTGTTCTGCCCACTTCCCTGCTGAAATACGTTGACAAAGCAATTAAATCATTGTGCCACCAGCTTCAGAACAAGTAAAAGCTCTGCTCTACATCCAGCACTGACAAGGAGTGTATTCTACCTTTAAGGGCTAATACTCACTTGCGAGAAATATGGACTAGTGCAATCCATTAAGCACTCGGACCAATGTTATTCAATGGGTGACATCTCATCTGCGATTTATTTTTTCTCAGCTGAAATTGGACTGAGAAAAAATTCACAGCATGCTGCGTCTTGCTGTGTATCTTGGACGAGACTCGCCAATTCCAGTCGAAGGGTAGAGAGAAAAAAAAAATCGGACAGCACTCGCACCGTGCGAGTACTGTTCGATTTTTACGCGCCAGTGCCCTTTGAAAAGCCGGCAATCCATATGTGGCTATACAGTAAAATCACACTGACATGTTATAATAGAAAAGATAGAATACATGTATACACATAGAATAGGTATATATGTGTGTGTATATGTGTGTATATATATATATATATATATATATCATTATATTTCAAAAAGAGATACATAGTAGAATAGCCATTAATTAATTTGTCGGCTTCTGAAAAATCATTGTAGAAGCCAACAAGAGAGGAGACATGGTTTATGGGTCGCCCTCCCAGGGCTGTGGGGTACTCGGCACTGGGCCGGTCTCTCAGAGGGGATTGTCACAGCAGCGGTGACCCGGTCTGTGGCCCTGGGCACCCATGTAAAAGGGGTTGAGTTGGGAATAAAGTTTATAAGTGATTCGTGACGCCACCTGTGGTGTTCGGCAAGGGAGGTGTTAAGCCGACGCTGCAGACAGATCCTCTGGGACAGATGGTGTGGTGCAGCAATGATGTTGTAGCCCTCCACAGGTAGGGCTGTTGGTCCCAGGGCAGGGTAGCGGAAATTTTAGGAAGAGGGTGCAGTGTTTGGCACAGAGAGGTAGCAGTGCTGAGGATGTTGTAGGAAGGAGGCAAGGACACAACAAGGTGCACTTTCTTTACCTTTACTTGGCAAACGCAGTCCAGGGTCCTGGTTACAGATGGCACAGGAGCAGGCCAGCCTGGAAGCAACTCAGGGATCTATCAGATGGGTTGTGTAGTCTCCTTCCTAGCGCTGGCTTGAGGTACATGCAGTACTTTGTTATGAAGTTCCTCCTTCTTATCTTCTCTTAGAACTACCTTGTATGGCAGACAGCTGTAGCCCTCTATCTCTCTTGGCTCACCCGTCGCTGTTGTGCCTTCGAGTCTTAGTTGGGAATAGAGCATTTACAGCTTCCTATTCCTCTGGTTTCTGTAGCAGGACCTTCAGTATCCATACAACCATGGAGACCAGGCTCCAGATCATGCGCTATCACTGGGAGGGAGCTGTCTTTCCTCAGCTCAACCTCCAGCTTCTCTCCACACGTCTATACTCTTCGCCCTCCTCACACTAACTGCCTCACTCCTTCCTGGCCCCCAGAGACAGCTCCTTTCCTCAGTTCTGGGTTCAGAGCTCCCTCTGCTGACCTGGAGTGGGAACTGTGTTGCATGACATGGTTAACTGTTAGAGACCCTTCATTGCCTCCAAGCCTGACATCACCCTCCCTGGAGGAAGGAAATGCCACTGTGGTGACCATACTCCTGGGGGTGCCACATTTACAAACAGTAAACCATTGCAGAACAGTTAGATTTATATATGTCAGTGACTAATACTGTTAGTAGTTTGTGGGTGTGAAAAATTTGGGAGCTGTAGGTATTTACTGTAATAAAAGAATGTATTCACGGGAAAAAATAGTGTGGGCTCCAGTGCAATTTTCTGCGCCAGAGAGGGAAAGCCAGTGACTGAAGGCAGATATTAATATCCTAGAGACAGACCATGGTAATTGCCCCCCCCAGGTCAAAACATCTGCCCCCAGCCACTCCAGAAAAGGCACATAATACACTGTGTTGTTGTGAGTTCATTTTCCCCTTCATTACTGAGGCCCGAGGAACTCCCTCTTCTGGTAATGAAAGGTAGTGAGCCTGATTATCAAACACCTGAGGCTGATGATGATGACTGGCTGAGTGGAGTTACTGACTGGATATAAGGCTGCCGACGCCCTTCTGCCCTGCGGGTGAGTTCTCTGTGGGATCCTTGGAGACCAGTCTGAATTCCTGCTCCTCTAAAGCTAAGTTTGCTGCTCGGCCTTTTGCATTGGTGCTTTGACGTTGTTTTGCTTTGTTTTTCTGGATTTCTGCCATTCCCTGCTGGGGTGTGTTGAATTCCTTTAGCTCTGTCTTCTGAAAATACCTGAGTGCTGATTTAGTTTTTGAAGCCTAGCTGCTTCAGGGCCTTTTTCATATCAGCTTGTTGGCTTATGTCTTTGATAGGGTTTTGGCAGATTGCAGACAGCAGCCTTCCTGTCCTTTCCTATCTAGGTAGTTTTGGGCCCCGTCTTTGCTCAGTCTATCTGTCTGTGTTAGTGTTTTCATCTTGCTTCACCGTCATTATATGTTGGGGGCTGCCTATTGCTTTGGGGTCTGCTCTGGGGCAGTTTAGATTTCCCCTTTCTTTCTTTAGGCCTATTTAATTCTCCGGCTGTGATCGAGGGGTCTAGGGCATCGTAGGAACCCCCCACGGCTACTGCTAGTTGTGTTGATAGGTTCAGGGGTCTGCAATCTGATAGTTGCCAACTTCTCTGGTTTTCTGGACTTAGCTTGTATTTCTGTTTTTGCCTCCTACGGTGACTCATTCATAACAGGATCACCCGCCATACCGCAGATCCTAGGGTACTCAATAGCAGGAAAGAATTGTAAAAAAAAAAAAAAAAAGTGTGTATATTTTTTCCTCTATAACTCTGAGGCCGTAGGGGGAATTTTTTTTTCTCTCAATGGAGATAAAGCAATTGTCTGATCGTGTGGAGCAGCTCGCTGCGGAAGTGCGGGGAATTTCCGCCTACCTTGCTCATTCACATGCTGCTGAACCAAAGATTCCTACACCTGATGTATTTTTTGGGGATCGGTCTAAATTTTTGAATTTCAAAAATAATTGTAAATTATTTTTTGCCTTGAAGCCTAACTCGTCAGGGAGCTCCGCGCAGCAGGTTAAAATTGTCATCTCTTTGCTGCGTGGCGATCCCCAGGATTGGGCGTTTTCTTTGAAACCAGATGATCCTATTCTGACTAATGTGAACGCATTTTTTCAGGCCTTGGGGTTGTTGTATGACGAACCTAATGCCATTGATCAGGCTGAAAAGACCCTGCTGGCATTGAACCAGGGTCGTGATTCTGCAGAACTGTACTGTCAAAAATTCCGAAAGTGGGCAGTACTTACTACCTGGAATGATAATGCCTTGGCTGCTCTCTTTCGGAAGGGGTTGTCAGAAGCCGTAAAAGATACTATGGTGGGATTTCCTGTTCCCTCTGGTCTTGACGATTCTATGTCATTAGCTATTCAGGTTGATCGGCGTTTGCGCAAACGCAAAGCTGCACGAGAGGCTTTGCCACCTGTTGAACAAATGTCTGAACCTATGCAATGTGATAGAGTTTTTTCCAGAGAGCAGCGTCAGGAGTTCAGAAGGCGTAATTAGTTGTGTTTTTTCTGTGGAGATGCCTCGCATATTATTTCTGTCTGTCTTAAACGAGAGAAACGCTTTGCACACACGTTTTCTGTTGGGGGTGTTCAACCTAAGTTTCTTCTGGCTATTACTCTGATCTGCTACCTGTCCACATTTTCCGCCAAGGCTTTTGTGGATTCGGGAGCAGCCCTAAACCTAATGGACTTGGATTTTGCTAAACGTTGTGGATTTCCGATGACACCTCTGCAGACGCCTATCCCTTTGAGGGGGATTGATGCTACTCCTTTGGCTAAAAATAAACCTCACTTTTGGACCCAGGTGGTAATGCGGGTCGCCCCAGACCATCAAGAAAATTGCAGATTTTTGGTGTTGCATAATCTGCATGATACTATTGTTCTGGGGTTTCCCTGGTTACAAATTCATAATCCAGTTTTGGATTGGAAATCTGTGTCTGTGGTGAGTTGGGGTTGTCGGTGTGCCTTTAGTGAGGCTCCGGTGTTTTCCACCTCTCCTCAGTCGCATGATGTTCCTGATTATTTGGCAGACTTTTATGATGTATTTAGTGAGAATGAGTCTGCGTCTCTGCCTCCTCATAGGAGTTATGACTGTGCAATTGAACTGAGCCCGGGGTGTAAATTTCCCAAGGGTCGGCTCTTCAATTTATCTGTACCCGAGCACGAGGCTATGCGATCCTATATTAAGGAGGCGTTGGAGAAGGGTCATATTAGACCATCCTCGTCACCCTTAGGTGCCGTTTTTTTTTTTTTGTAGCCAAAAAGGATGGATCATTAAGACCTTGTATTGATTATCGTGCCCTCAACAAAATTACTGTTAAATATCAGTATCCGTTACCCCTGATTTCTGATCTATTCTCCAGAGTTAAAGGTGCATTCTGGTTTACCAAGCTTGACCTCAGGGGGGCGTATAATCTTATTCGCATTAAGCATGGGGATGAATGGAAGACGGCGTTTAATACTCCGGAGGGACATTTTGAGTACCTGGTGATGCCTTTTGGGCTCACTAATGCCCCTTCTGTCTTCCAGTGCTTCATGAACGATATTTTCCGAGATTTTGTCGATAAATTTTTGATGATCTATCTGGATGATATTTTGATCTTCTCCAAGGATTGGGATTCTCATGTGGAACATATTCGGACTGTGTTCCAGATCTTGAGGGAGAATTCCCTGTATGTCAAAGGATCTAAATGCCTTTTTGGAGTACAGAGGATTTCATTTTTGGGATTTATTTTGTCCCCGTCAACTATTGAAATGGACCCGGCCAAGGTACAGGCCATTTACGATTGGGTTCAGCCCACTTCTTTGAAGGCCCTTCAGAAGTTTTTGGGTTTTGCTAATTTTTATTGGAAATTTATAGCAAAATTTTCTAGTATTGCCAAGCCATTGACTGATTTGACTAAGAAGGGTGCTGATGTGTTAAATTGGTCTCCGGAGGCTGTTTCTTCCTTTCAGGAGCTGAAGCGAAGATTCACCTCCGCCCCGATTTTGCGGCAACCTGATGTCTCACTTCCATTCCAGGTAGAGGTGGATGCTTCTGAGATTGGTGCAGGAGCTGTTTTGTCCCAAAAGGATCCTGTAACATCTAAAATGAATCCCTGTGCTTTCTTTTCCCGAAAGTTCTCTCCATCTGAACGTAACTATGATGTGGGGAATAGGGAACTGTTGGCCATGAAATGGGCATTTGAGGAGTGGAGACATTGGTTGGAGGGAGCTAAGCATCAAGTCATGGTCCTCACTGACCACAAGAATTTGATTTACCTAGAGTCGGCTAAGCGCTTGAACCCTAGACAGGCTAGGTGGGCCTTGTTTTTTACACGTTTTGATTTTGTGGTTTCTTTTCTTCCTGGAACGAAGAATGTCAAGGCAGACGTCCTCTCTAGGAGCTTCTTTGCTGATTCTCCTGTGGTGACCAAGCCTGCTACCATCTTAGCCGAAGGGGTAGTTCTTTCTGCCATCTCGCCCAATTTGAGACGTGCTCTGGAAGAGTTCCAGGAGGACAAACCTGAGCGTTGTCCCAGTGGAAAGTTGTATGTTCCTGACCAGTGGAAGAAGAGAGTGATGTCTGAAGTTCATTGCTCTGCTTTGGCTGGTCATCCAGGTATTTTTGGTACTAGAGATCTGGTGAGTCGTTTTTTTTGGTGGCCCTCCTTGTCTCGTGATGTCAGGAATTTTGTGCAGTCCTGTGGGACGTGCTCCCGGTCTAAACCGTGTTCTCGCTCTAGTGGGTTGTTGATGCCTTTGCCTGTCCCCAAGAGGCCATGGACCCATATTTCAATGAATTTCATCTCTGATATGCCTGTCTCTCAAAGGATGACTGCTATTTGGGTGATTTGTGATAGGTTCTCTAAGATGGTTCATCTTGTACCACTCCCTAAGTTGCCGTCTTCCTCTGAGTTGGTGCCCCTGTTTTTACAACAGGTGGTTCGTTTGCACGGGATTCCTGAGAACATTGTATCTGACAGAGGAGTCCAGTTTGTGTCTAGATTTTGGAGAACTTTCTGTTCCAGGCTGGGAATTCAGTTGTCCTTCTCCTCTGCTTTTCACCCTCAGACCAATGGGCAGACAGAGAGAACAAACCAGACCTTGGAGTCATATTTGAGATGTTTTATTTCTGCTGATCAGGATGATTGGGTTTCATTTTTGCCCTTGGCCGAATTTGCTTTAAATAATAGAGCTAGTTCTGCCACTTTGATGTCACCTTTTTTTTGTAACTTTGGGTTTCATCCTCGATTTTCTTCAGGGCAGGTGGAGCCCTCTGCCTGCCCAGGTGTTGACACTGTGGTGGAGAGAATGCACCAGATCTGGGACCAAGTGGTGGATAAGTTATCTCTCTCCCAGGAAAAGGCCCAGCGGTTTTCCAACCGACATAGGACCATTGGTCCCCAGTTTAAGGTTGGTGATATGGTGTGGTTATCATCAAAAAATATTGCTATGAAGGTGGCTTCTCCTAAGTTTAAGCCTAGATTTACTGGACCTTACAAGATTGTGGAGATTATTAATCCGGTCTCTTTTCGTTTGGCTCTTCCTGTCACATTTAAAATCCATAATGTGTTCCATAAATCTTTGTTGAAGAGGTTTGTTGAACCTGTTGTTCCGGGGGTGGCACCTCCAGACCCTGTATTGGTTGAAGGTAACATGGAATATGAGGTAGAGAAAGTACTGGATTCCCGTCTGGCTAGACGGAGACTCCAGTATTTGGTTAAGTGGAAGGGTTATGGTCAGGAGGATAATTCCTGGGTCTCTGCCTCTGATATTCATGCCAAAAGATTGGTGCGTGCCTTTCATCGGGCTCACCCTGATCGCCCTGGTGGCGTAGTTGAGGGTTCGGTGACCCCTCCTCAAGGGGGAGGTACTGTTGTGAGTTCATTTTCCCCTTCATTACAGAGGCCCGAGGAACTCCCTCTTCTGGTAATGAAAGGTAGTGAGCCTGATTATCAAACACCTGAGGCTGATGATGATGACTGGCTGAGTGGAGTTACTGACTGATATAAGGCTGCCGACGCCCTTCTGCCCTGCGGGTGAGTTCTCTGTGGGATCCTTGGAGACCAGTCTGAATTCCTGCTCCTCTAAAGCTAAGTTTGCTGCTCGGCCTTTTGCATTGGTGCTTTGACTTTGTTTTGCTTTGTTTTTCTGGATTTTTGCCATTCCCTGCTGGGGTGTGTTGAATTCCTTTATCTCTGTCTTCTGAAAATACCAGAGTGCTGATTTAGTTTTTGAAGCCTAGCTGCTTCAGGGCCTTTTTCATATCAGCTTGTTGGCTTATGTCTTTGATAGGGTTTTGGCAGATTGCAGACAGCAGCCTTCCTGTCCTTTCCTATCTAGGTAGTTTTGGGCCCCGTCTTTGCTCAGTCTATCTGTCTGTCTGTGTTAGTGTTTTCATCTTGCTTCACCGTCATTATATTATGGGGGCTGCCTATTGCCTTGGGGTCTGCTCTGGGGCAGTTTAGATTTCCCCTTTCTTTCTTTAGGCCTATTTAATTCTCCGGCTGTGATCGAGGGGTCTAGGGCATCGTAGGAATCCCCCACGGCTACTGCTCATTGTGTTGATAGGTTCAGGGGTCTGCAATCTGATAGTTGCCAACTTCTCTGGTTTTCTGGACTTAGCTTGTATTTCTGTTTTTGCCTCTTACGGTGACTCATTCATAACACTGTGTGCAGAAATATTAGGCAAATTAGTATTTTGATCACATCATCCTTTTTATACATGTTGTCCTAATCCAAGCTGTATAGGCTTGAAAGCCAACTGCCAATTATGTAAATCAGGTGATTTGCATCTCTGTAATGAGGAGGGGTGTGGTCTCATGACATCAAAACCCTATATAAGGTGTGCTTAATTATTTGGCAACTTCCTTTCCTTTGGCAATATGGGTCAGAAGAGAGATTTGATGGACTCTGAAAAGTCAAAAATTGTGAGATGTCTTCCAGAGGTATGCAGCAGTCTTGAAATTGCCAAACTTTTGAAGCGTGATCACCGAACAATCAAGCGTTTCATGGCAACTATCCAACAGGGTCGCAAGAAGCGTGTTGATAAAAAAGGTGCAAAATAAATGCCCATGAATTGAGGAAAATCAAGCGTGAAGCTGCCAAGATGCCATTTGCCACCAGTTTTGCCATATTTCAGAGCTGCAACGTTACTGGAGTATCAAAAAGCTGAAGGTGTGCCATACTCAGGGACATGGCCAAGGTAAGGAAGGCTGAAAAACGACCACCTTTCAACAAGAAACATAAGATAAAACGTCAAGACTGGGCCAAGAAATATGTTAAGACTGATTGTTCTAAGGTTTTATGGACTGATGAAATGAGAGCGACTCTTGATTGGCCAGATGGATGGGCCCGAGGCTGGATCAGTAAAGGGCAGAGAGTTCCACTCCGACTCAGATGCCAGGAAGGTGGAGGTGGGGTACTGGTATGGGCTGGTATCATCAAAGATGAACTTGTGGGGCCTTTTCGAGTTGAGGATGGAGTGAAGCTCAACTTCCAGACCTACTGCCAGTTTCTGGAAGACACCTTCTTCAAGCAGTGGTACAGGAAGAAGTCGGTATCGTTCAAGAATAACATGATTTTCATGCAGGACGATGCTCCATCACATGCATCCAAATACTCCACAGCGTGGCTGCCCAGTAAAGGTCTAAAAGAAGAAAAAATAATGACTTCACGTGATCTGAACCCCATAGAGAACCTATGGTCCCTCATAAAATGTGAGATCTACAGGGAGGGAAAACAGTACACCTCTCCGAACAGTGTCTGGAAGGCTGTGGTGGCTGCGGCATGCAATGTTGATCGTAAACAGATCAAGCAACTGACAGAATCTATAGATAGAAGGCTTTTGAGTGTCATCGTAAAGAAAGGTGGCTATATTGGTCACTGATTTTGTTTTGTTTTTGAATGCCAGAAATGTTTATTTCTACATTTTGTGTTGTTATATTGGTTCACCTGGTGAAAATAAACAAGTGAGATGGGTATATATTTGTTTTTTATTAAGTTGCCTAATAATTATGCACAGTAATAGTTACCTGCACAAACAGATATCCTCCTAAGATAGCCAAATCTAAAAAAAAAAAAACCCACTCCAACTTCCAAAAATATTAAGCTTTGATATCTATGAGTCTTTTGGGTTGACTGAGAACATAGTTGTTATTCAATAATAAAAAGAATCCTCTCAAATACAACTTGCCTAATAATTCTGTACATGGTGTAATAATAATAATTTTGTAGCAGAGTGTATCTTTTGGGAAACCACCATTACACAGGAGAACTTCACTGAGCAAGTTATCTTGAGTAAACAGCATTTACTTCTTATGGGTAAATATGAGATAAGAATTCAGAAGCACACAGCCCGTGCTGCTGGTATAATACAGTCAAAAGCGAAAGAAAAACTAACATCAACAAGAGGGCTTCCCTCTCCACAATACAGCAAACATTTTAACTTCACACTATCGCCATCTGCTGTCAGGCTAGTGTAAAGTCCTCCTTCACATAAACAATAAGTCCATTTCTGTTGCATATGCCAACACCCTTTCTCAACAGTAGGGACTTATTCACTCAAACCCAACTTTTTTATTAGTCTCTGGTGTTTATCAGCATTCAACGCCTTCGTGAAGATGTCTGCTGTCATTTCTTCAGTAAGATAATCCTTCAAGAAATGATACTTCACATTGCCCAAGTCTTTGATTTCGAAATGTCGCTTCAGGATTTTTAGAATGTTTTCTTTATCCCTTTCTTGTTCAGAACAAATCAAAATGTCGTCTACATAAATGAGTACATAAATCCATCTATTCATCAGCCATTTTGTGTACAAGCATGGATCAGCTTTGCTTGTTTGAAATTTTTCATTTGTAAGCACTTCTGTGATTTTGTCATTCCGCGCTTTAGCTGCTTGCTTTAAACCAGATATGCTTTTCTGTAGTTTGCAAACTTTGTTTGGGTTTCTTTCATCTTTGAATCCTGGAGGTTGTTCCATGTAAATGTCTTCTGTTAAATCTCCATTCAAAAATACTGTCTTTACATCCAGATGTATCAGTTCCATCTGTTTCATTGCTGCAACTGTAAGTAAAGTTCTTATTGTAGTATGTTTGACAACTGGAGCAAATGTCTCATCATAGTCTTCTCCATATTTTTGAGAATACCCTTTAGCTACGAGTCTTGCTCGGTATCTTTCAGGTGTGCCATCTGTTTGGTATTTTAAATTTTACAGTGAGTCCTTTGGCTGTTAAACACTTCACAGATAACAATCCGCCTTCCAATTTTGGAACATACAACACATCCTGTACAAGTATCTTCGAATCTTGTCCGAACTTGTTTGAACAGTTAAGCATACCTTGTCCTATACCTTCTGTGGTTATTTTGCTTCCATCTGCAAGATAAATGGCTTCTATGTTATCTAAATCAAGATCAGTGAAGAAATTCTTGTCACTTGTCATATGACTCGTTGCTCCTGAATCAATAAACCAACCAAGTGATGATTTCTTGTCTGTTACTTTAAATGTGCCATTCCAATTATTCTCACATGAATCAGAAATTGTGTTTTCCACTTTCTGTGTATGCTCTTTATGTTGTAATTTTTGTGGTTCTGCTTTCCATATGGTATAGTCTTTCTTTAACCCCTTCCTGACATCAGACGTACTATCCCGTCCATGGGACCCGGGCCCCTATGCCCATGGACGGGATAGTACGTCTACAGCTGACACCCGGCACAATGTGTCAGGGGCGGTCACGGACCGCCCCCGACACGTTAACCCCTTGCACACCACGATCAAACATGATCGCGGTGTACCGGGGGTTAAAGGGAAGCATCGGCAGGGAGAGGGCTCCCTCCGTGCTTCCCTGAGCCCCCCCACGGCAGAGCAATGTGCAGCTCTGCTGCGGGGGGCTCCTTTCCTGCAGGCCCCCGAATCCAAGATGGCGACGGGGGCCTTCGGGGGCCTGCAGGAAGCTGGCTTCCTCAGTGCCTGCAAAGCGCAGGCATGAGGAAGCCTTCTGCAGTGCCTGTGACAGATCGCTGATCAGTGATCTGTGATGTGACAGATCAGCGATCTGTCACAGGACAGTGATGTCCCACCTGGGACTATTTAATAAAGTAAAAAAAAAATAAAAAAAAGTGTTAAAATAAATTTAAAAAAATCGCCAAATAAATTAGAAAAAAAAAAAAAATATTCCCCCAAATAAATCCATTTTTTAGAAAAAAAAAAAAACAATAAAAGTACACATATTAGGTATCGCCGCGTCCGTAACGACCCGCCCTATAAAACTGTCCCATTAGTTAACCCCTTTAGCGAACCCCTTAAAAAATAAAAATAAAAAACGAAGCAAAAAATAATGATTTATTATCATACCGCCAAACAAAAAGTGTAATAACGCGCGATCAAAAAGACGCATATAAATATCCATGGTACCGCTGAAAACGTCATCTTGTCCCGCAAAAAACGAGCTGCAACACAGCATCATCAGCAAAAAAATAAAAAAGTTATAGCTCGCAGAATAAAGCGATGCAAAAATAATTATTTTTTATATAAAATAGTTTTCATTGCATAAAACCGACAAAGCATAAAAAAAGACCTAAGTAAGGTATCTCTGTAAGCGTACTGACCCGAAGAATAAAACCGCTTTATCAATTTTATCGCACGCGGAACGGTGTAAACGCACCCCCCCCAAAAGAAATTCATGAAGCGCTGGTTTTTGTTCATTCTGCGTCCAAAAAATCGGAATAAAAAGCGATCAAAAAATGTCACGTGCCCGAAAATGGTACCAATAAAAACATCAACTCGTCCCGCAAAAAATAAGACCTCATATGACTCGGTGGGTCAAAATACGGAAAAATTATAGCTTTCAATATGTGGTGATGCAAAAACTATTTTTACAATAAAAAGCCTTTTTTTGGAGTGTGATAGCTGCCAAACATAAAAACTGCCATAAATAGTAAATCAAACCCCCCGTTATCACCCCCTTAGTTAGGGAAAAATAATAAAATTAAAAAAATGTATTTATTTCCAGTTTTCCATTAGGGTTAGGGTTAGGGTAGGGTTAGGGTTAGGGCTGAGATTAGGGTTAGGGGTGTGTTGGGGTTTGGGTTGGAGTTAGAATTGGGGGTTTCCACTGTTTGGGCACATCAGTTGCTCTCCAAATGCAACATGGCGTCTGATCTCAATTCCAGCCAATTCTGAGTTGAAAAAGTCAAATGGTGCTTCTTCCCTTCCAAGCTCTGCCATGCGCCCAAACAGTGTTTTACCCCCACATGTAGGGTATCAGCCTACTCAGGTCAAATTGCAAAACAATTTTTGGGGTCCAATTTCTCCTGTTACCCTTAGGAAAATAAAAAATTGGGGGCAAAAATATCATTTTTGTGGAAAAAAATGATTTTTTTATTTTCATGTCCAAGCGTTATAAACTTCTGTGAAGCACTTGGGGGTTCAAAGTGCTCACCACACATCTAGATAAGTTCCGTGGGGGGCCTAGTTTCCAAAATGGGGTCACTTGTGGGGAGTTTCAATAGTTTAGGTACATCAGGGGCTCTCCAAACGCACATGACACCCGCAGACCATTCCATCAAAGTCTGCATTCCAAAATGTCACTGCTTCCCTTCCGAGCCCCGACGTGTGTCCATACAGTAGTTTTCTCCCACATATGGGGTGTCAGCGTACTCATGACAAATTGGACAACAACTTTTGGGGTCCAATTTCTCCTGTTACCCTTGGGAAAATAAAAAAAATGGTGACTAAAAGATCATGTTTGTGGAAAAAATACAAATTTTTTATTTTCACGCCCGGGCGTTATAAACTTCTGTGAAGCACTGGGGGGTTCAAAGTGCTCACCACACATCTAGATAAGTCCCTTGGGGGGTCTAGTTTACAAAATGGTGTCATTTGTGGGGGGTTTCCACTGTTTAGGTACATCAGGGGTTTTCCAATCGCGACATGGTGTCCGATCTCAATTCCAGCCAAAAACGTCAAATGGCGCTGCTTCCCTTTCGAGCTCTGCCATGCACCCAAATAGTGGTTTACCCCCACATGTGGGGTATCAGCGTACTCAGGACAAATTGCACAATAACTTTTAGGGTCCTGTTACCCTTGGGAAAATAAAAATTGGGGTGAAAAGATCATTTTTGTGGAAAAAATATGATTTTTTAATTGTACCGCTGTACGTTATAAACTTCTTTAAAGCCCTTGTGGGTTCAAAGTTCTCACCACATATCTAGATAAGTTCCTTGGGGGGGTCTAGCTTCCAAAATGGGGTCACTTGTAGGGGGTTTCCACTGTTTAGGTACATCAGGGACTCTCCAAACGTGACATGGCGTCCGATCTGAATTCCAGCCAATTTTGCATTGAAAAAGTCAAACGGCGCTCCTTCCATTCTGAGCTCTGCCATGCGCCGAAACAGTCGTTCCCCCCCACATATCAGGTATCAGCGTACTCAGGACAAATTGCACAATAACTTTTGCAGTCCAATTTCTCCTGTTACCCTTGGTAAAATAAAAAAAATTGAACCTGAAGTATTTTTTTTGTGAAAAAAAGTTAGATGTTCATTTTTTTTTAAATATTCAAAAAAATTCCTGTGACGCACCTAAAGGGTTAATAAACTTCTTGAATGTGGTTTTGAGCACCTTAAGGGGTGCAGTTTTTAGAATGGTGTCACTTTTGGGTATTTTCTATCATATAGACCCCTCAAAGTGACCTCAAATGTGATGTGGTCCTAAAAATAAAATGGTGTTGTAAAAATGAGAAATCGCTGGTCAACTTTTAACCCTTATACCTTCCTAACAAAAAAAATTTTGGTTCCAAAATTGTGCTGATGTAAAGTAAACATGTGGGAAATGTTAGTTATCAAGTTTTTTGTGTGCCGTATCTCTGTGATTTAAGGGCATAAAAATTCAAAGTTGGGAAATTGCGAAATTTTCAAAATTTTCGCCAAATTTCCGTTTTTCTCACAAATAAACGCAAGATATTTGAATGAAATTTTACCACTAACATGAAGTACAATATGTCACGAGAAAACTATGTCAGAATCACCGGGATCCATGGAAGCGTTCCAGAGTTATGACCTCATAAAGGTACAGTGGTCAGAATTGTAAAAATTGGCCCGGTCATGAACGTGCAAACCACCCTTGGGGATGAAGGGGTTAAATTACATTTTTTCTTACATCTGAAACATTCTCTTGTCTCTTTATTATAGGGTTTTTTAAATTATGTAGCTTTAAGAGCGTTTCCACTGTCCTTTTCAGTAGAAGAATCATTTGTCTGTTTTTTTTCTTCTCTGATATTCATCTATTAGTCTACTTTCACACATCCGTTTTTTTAAATCCGGCACGATGCGGCGAAAATTGTGAAAACCGGATTCGGAATTGGATCCGTTTTTTTCACATAGAATGTAATGATCGCCGCATTGTGCCGGATGGACATGCGGCGCCTCCGGGTTTTGCCGGATACGGCAAACATGCCCCGTCCAGCGTCTGCAAAAAACGTTGGCTGCAACGTTTTTTTGCAGCGCCGGACTGGCTTTTTCAACAGCGCATGCCCGGGCACTGTGAGTTTTAACCCCACAAGTGCTCGGCACGCATCTCTCTCTCCCCCTCCCCTTCTCTCTCTCCATACGCTCCATACCTTTCTTTGGCTGGCTCTCTCGTCCCCCGCTGTCTCTCTGGCTGCTCTCTCGTCCCCCGCTGTCTCTCTGGCTGCTCTCTCTTCCCCCCGCTCTCTCTTTAGCTGCTCTCTCATCCCCCGCTCTCTCTTTGGCTGCTCTCTCGTCCCCCGCTGTCTCTCTGGCTGCTCTCTCGTCCCCCGCTGTCTCTCTGGCTGCTCTCTCGTCTCCCTGTCTCTCTCCGGCTGGCTCTCTCTCGTCCCCCGGTGCTGCGGCTCCTTTAAATGTCCTCCAAGCCGCATCAGGCGCCGCATGTACATGCGGTGTCACCGCTGCAGGCCGTATCCGGCGGCCCGGCTTTTCGCCGCACGCCGCCGGACCCCTGACATCGGATGTGTGAAAGAGGCCTTAGTCTGGTTTTCACAAAATATAATGTGATGTCTTTTCCAGGTCTTGTCTCTAGGGCATTTATCAAGGCTGTATACGAATCTGGTAAACTGCACAATAATATTGCTGCTACATGACTTTCTTTAATGTCTTCACCAATAGACCTTAGCTGTGATATTACTTCCATCATTGAGTATATGTGCTTCTGCATATCGTCATTTGCACTTAGTCTCATACTGTAAAGCTTTCTTAATAGAAATAACTTGTGATTTAAACTAGATCTTTCATATAGCTTTTTCAATGCATCCCACATTCCTTTCGCTGTTTCTTCATTCCTTATGTGTATTAATTGAGCATCAGCCACTAATAAGCTAATGGTGGCTCTAGCTTCTCTATTCTTTTTATCCAATGTCTGATTATCTTCATCAGGTCTATCTGTAATGACTACTTCCCATAAATCATCTTTAGATAACAACATCTCTACTTCGAATTTCCATAACTGATAATTTCAGCTCAGTGCTGCACATCATTTTTATATATTCTTACATATTCTTCTTTCGAGTTCCTGTATATCCTGTGTGTGGTGATTCTCTGTAATTATCTCCAGTGTGCAGCCCTCCAGTTCCTGGGTCATAAATTCCTTTGTCCCTCTGTATCTGGATTTTTTCTTTTCAGCCTCGGTTCACTGGGTTTTATCTCCTTCTGTTAACAGAGATTATCTGCTTCTCTGGTGTCTGGATTTATTGCTTGGAGTTATCTTCTGGGTGTCTCTGTCATGGGTGTCTGGGATTCTGTGTCCTGGGAATATCTCCTGTTCTGGGCCCATAACCTGTAGCAGAGTGTACCTTTTGAAAATCCACCGGTACACAGGAGAACGTCACTGAGCAAGTTATCTTGAGTAAACAGCATTTACTTCTTATGGGTAAACATGAGATAAGAATTCAGAAGCACCCAGCCCATGCTGCTGGTATAATAGTCAAAAGTGAAAGTAAAACTAAGATCAACAAGAGCGCTTCCCTCCCCACAATACAGCAAACATTTTAACTTCACACTATCGCCATCTGCTGTCAGGCTAGTGTAAAGTCCTCCTTTACATAAACAATAAGTCCATTTCTGTTACATATGCCAACAAATCTTTATTTTGATGTAGAGCTAACATATTCTGCAGCGCTTTACAGTTTGCACACATTATCATCACTGTCCCCAATGGGGCTCACAATCTAAATTCCCTATCAGTATGTCTTTGGAATGTGGGAGGAAACCAGAGTATCCGGAGGAAACCCACGAAACACAGGGAAAACACACAAACTCCTTGCAGATGTTGTCCTTGGTGGGATTGGAAACCCAGGACTCCAGCGCTGCAAGGCTGCAGTGCTATCCACTGAGCCACCGTGCTGCAATGTAAGATGCGCCAATTCCGGCACTTAGCCTCTCTCTTCCCATTGCCCTGTAGTGGTGGCATATGGGGTAATAAGGGGTTAATGTCACCTTTGTATTGTTGGGTGACATTAAGCCTGGCTTAGTAATGGAGACACCTATCCATAATCCTGAAGTTTGTAAAGGGTTAAATAAGCACACACACACAGAATAAAGCTTTTTAAAAAATAAAATAAAAGAACACAGTTTTGCCATCTTTATTCTTCTGCTAATCCAAACGAAGCCCTCGATCTCCTGTAAAAAATAAAAAAACAATATAATATACCTGTCCGACGTACAGTCAGTCCCACGGCGTACAGTCAGTCCCACGGCGTATATCCATATCTGGGGGTTAAATAGTTTACAACCGGAAGTGGTGCTAAAGCTACGTCCCGGCTGTAAACCACGGAGGAATGAAAGAGACGCTGCCTGCGTCAGCATCAGTGACGTCAGCGCAGCCTCCCAGCCTGACCCGCAGTGAACTCTTGAGCATGGGAAAGTGTCAGTTCATTTTCCCACGCTGCCGAGGCTGGGAGGCTGCACAGTATCAGTAACGTCAGCGCTAGTCACTGATGCTGCGCAGACTCAGACTGCTAGTCTATCCTGTGAGGTCTGGTTATCATAGGAGTACATGAGATCTGTCTCAATATCTGTTTACAGTATATGATAAACAAAGAAAAAATGTCATCTGAACAGCCCCTTAGATAAACATCGGCTAAACTCAGTGGGATGGATTGACCTGTTAAGGTAGTAATGGTGTAAGGGAGTGTCCAAACTTTCCTCTCAGAAATCTTATATGGGAGTGAAGCAGGATTGGTCATGTTGGATTTCATAGAGGGGAGATAAGCTGCTGACACAGGTCTGGAAGCATTTTATCAAACTCAAAATTATATTGCACACTCCCATGATGAGCAGAGCATACATCTGTATGGGTGACCTGGAACTAAGGAATAGCTATCTAAAATGTTTGGCTACCTTAAAAAAATGTCAGTGTCAATGAAAACTGTTAAAAGACTAATAGTGGCTCCAAAAAGGGTTAGGGAAAAGGTCCCTTCACCCCAGCACCATGGAGTGCCAAGAGAGTGGCACATAGTATATGGTCTAAGGCTTAAGGCCTCGTCTCACATAGCGAGATCGCTAGCGAGATCGCTGATGTATCACCGATTGTGATGCCCCAGCGATCTCGCTACATGTGACACATAGCGGCGACCGGCCCCCCTGCTGGACATCACTGATCGTGCTCGAATGTTCTGGGACATTTTTTCATCGTTGGCGTTCCTCTGGCCAGTGCGCATCGCTGTGTTTGACGCCGACGAGCGACCTCATTGGTGACGCAGAACTCAGGGACGCAGGATGGAATCGTTCAGAACAGCTGCTGTGTGACAACGCACCAGCGATCCCTACCAGGTCGTATCGTTGTCGGGATCACTGGTGCGTCGCTATGTGAAACGGGACCCTTAGGTCAATGTCACACTAGGCGCGGTCGCAGTGCTTTTGTTGCATTTTTTAAAGCAAATTTTCAGCTGAGTTTTACAGTACCAGCGAAGTCTATGAGATTTTAGAAATCTAATGCACACAGCTTGTTTTAATTTGTCATCAAGATTTTGTGCTTTGCATGGTTTTTATGCACAATGTAGCATGTCACTTCTTTCAGCGGTTTTCACCCACTGATATGAATAGGGGGTGAAAAAAAACTCTGAAAATCCACACCAGTAAAGCAGGTATCATGTTTTGCTGCATTGTTTGTGCCAAAATCTGATTCTATAGAACAGGACTTTTTTTTCCAACACTAAACTTTATCAGCATGCACAAGAGACAAATCTACCATGCCAAAACTGCAGCAAAAAACACAAGCAAAACAAGGAAAACATGCTTTTTTTCTGCAGCTTTTTCCTGCCAAGAGAGCAGGTTTTGCTGCAGAGAAAAAACACTGAAAAAACACCTAGTGTGAACTTACCCTTATAGCAGTACAACAGAGCTGATGCATTACATCTATGACCCTCTGCTGCCCCTTGTCCCAGTCTACACAAATAAACTGCACACAGTAGGAAATCTCTTGAAGGCATTTTTGTGTGATTCCCCCACCTAGTAAAAGAAAAAAAGGTTCCATTTACCCCTTTTCTGCTGATTAAGCTGGGAAAATAAGAAAATACCATTAAGGCCCAAAATATCTGTACATTGAAGAGGTTAAAATCTGCAACACATATGAGGTGTCTGAACATGCTTGAGCATGAGATGTGGCTACTCTGTAATTTATCAGATATTTCCTCAATCTCTGGTCAGTTCCTGGGTAAAACATCCTTTATACGCTTTCTTTTCAGCTTTGTAGCAGGCTGACGTGGATGCTGTGAAGTAATCTAGGACACCACCTCGGCAGATCTCGGCAGATTCACAAACTAATCCGAGCCTCTGAACATCTGGGTGTGCAATCAGAATTACATCCTGAAACTAATTCTGTGAAGGATTTTTCCCTGTCCTTACTAGATTTTCAGGAAGTTTACGCTTTTTTTTTTATATCTTGCAAACATTCCTAGTGACAATTTAATAAACAGAAAGCAGTATTACCCCGTAATAATAGAGCTCATGTATGACAATATATGCCCAGAACAGAAGAAGATGGGTTTATCAAAGGGTATTCGGGGGTTAATATTGTGGAGTAGTCACAAAATTGTTACACTGTTTCCTAGCACACATTTGTGTTACTACTAATACTAATGACTTACTCACAGCCAAAGCTAACAGACTAACAGACAGTTCTCCATCCTCCTCCTTCTTGACCTGTCCTCTGACTTTGACACAGTTGACCACTGCCTACTGCTACAGATTCTTTCTTCCCTTGGCATCAAAGACCTTGGCCTGTCCTGGATTTCCTTATACCCTTCTGACCGCACATTCAGCTTTTCCCACTCCCACACTACCTCCTCATCCTGCCCCCTCTCTGTTGGAGTCCCCCAAGGCTCTGTTCTGGGGCCCTTACTTTTTTTCTATCTATTCTCTTGGCCTTGGACAACTCATAAAGTCCCATGGCTTCCAGTACCACCTGTATGTCACCTCTCTGCTGTCCAGAATCCTAGAGTGTCTATCAGCCATATCCTCCTTTTTCACCTCTCGCTTCCTAAAACTCAACGTAGACAAAACTGAACTCATTATCTTTCCTCCATCTCACGTATCTTCCCTACCCGATCTATCTATCATGGTAAACGGCATCGCGCTCTCTCCTGCACCTGAAATTCGGTGCCTAGGAGTAACTCTCGACTCTGCCCTGTCCTTCAAACCACACGTCCAATCTCTTGCTACCTCCTGTCGCCTCCAACTCAAAAATATTTCCAGAATCAGTCCCTTCCTCAGTCCTCAATCTACTAAAACTCTTGTACATGCCCTCATCACATCCCGATTTGACTACTGCAACACTCTCCTCGGTGGCCTCCCTGCTAACTCTCTTGCACCACTCCAGTCTGTCCTCAATTCTGCTGCCAGACTAATCCACCTCTCTCCTCCCTACTCCCCTGTCTCCCCCCTCGGCAAATCCCTGCATTGGCTCCCAATTCCCCAACGAATTCCATTCAGACTACTAACACTGACCTACAAAGCCATCCACAACCTTTCCCCTCCCTATATCTTTGAACTAATCCCCAATATCTTCCCTCACGTAATCTTCGATCCTCCCAAGACTTCCTACTCTCCTCCACACTTATTCGTTCCTCACACAACCACCTCCAAGATTTCTCCTGAATATCCCCTATCCTCTGGAATGCCATGCCTCAACACGTCCGGTTATCCACCACCCTTGGATCCTTCAAACGAAACCTGAAAACCCATCTTTTCAGGAAAGCTTAAAGCCTGCAATGACCTTTCTGCCGCCTCATCACCACCAGATCTGCTGCACCCCCAACCTTCTGTCTCTTCCCCAGTATCCCGTAGAATGTAAGTCCGCAAGGACAGGGTCCTCTCCCCTCTGTACCAGTCTGTCATTGTAAATTTGTTTACTGTTAACGATATCTACAGTTGTGGCCAAAAGTATTGACACCCCTGCAATTCTGTCAGATAATACTCAGTTTCTTCCTGAAAATGATTGCAAACACAAATTCTTTGGTATTATTATCTTCATTTAATTTGTCTTAAATGAAAAAACACAAAAAGAATTGTCCTAAAGCCAGATTGGATATAATTCCACACCAAACATAAAAAAGAGGGTGGACAAAAGTATTGGCACTGTTCGAAAAATCATGTGATGCTTCTCTAATTTGTGTAATTAACAGCACCTGTAACTTACCTGTGGCACCTAACAGGTGTTGGCAATAACTAAATCACACTTGCAGCCAGTTGACATGGATTAAAGTTGACTCAACCTCTGTCCTGTGTCCTTGTGTGCACCACATTGAGCATGGAGAAAAGAAAGAAGAACTGTCTGAGGACTTTAGAAACCAAATTGTGAGGAAGTATGAGCAATCTCAAGGCTACAAGTCCATCTCCAAAGACCTGAATGTTCCTGTGTCTACCATGCGCAGTGTCATCAAGAAGTTTAAAGCCCAAAGCCCATGGCACTGAGGCTAACCTCCCTAGATGTGGACGGAAAAGAAAAATTGACAAGAGATTTCAACGCAAGATTGTGCGGATGTTGGATACAGAACCTCGACTAACATCCAAAGAAGCTCAAGCTGCCCTGCAGTCCGAGGGTACAACAGTGTCAACCCGTACTATCCGTCGGCGTCTGAATGAAAAGGGACTGTATGGTAGGAGACGCAGGAAGACCCCACTTCTTACCCCGAGACATAAAAAAGCCAGGCTGGAGTTTGCCAAAACTTACCTGAAAAAGCCTAAAACGTTTTGGAAGAATGTTCTCTGGTCAGATGAGACAAAAGTAGAGCTTTTTGGGCAAAGGCATCAACATAGAGTTTACAGGAGAAAAAAAAAGAGGCATTCAAAGAAAAGAACACGGTCCCTACAGTCAAACATGGCAGAGGTTCCCTGATGTTTTGGGGTTGCTTTGCTGCCTCTGGCACTGGACTGCTTGACCGTGTGCATGGCATTATGAAGTCAGAAGACTACCAACAAATTTTGCAGCATAATGTAGGGCCCAGTGTGAGAAAGATGGGTCTCCCTCAGAGGTTATGGGTCTTCAAGCAGGACAATGAACCAAAACACACTTCAAAAAGCACTAGAAAATGGTTTGAGAGAAAGCACTGGAGACTTCTAAGGTGGCCAGCAATGAGTCCAGACCTGAATCCCATAGAACACCTGTGGAGAGATCTAAAAATGGCAGTTTGGAGAAGGCACCCTTCAAATATGAGGGACCTGGAACAGTTTGCCAAAGAAGAATGGTCTAAAATTCCAGCAGAGCATTGTAAGAAACTCATTGATGGTTACCGGAAGCGGTTGGTCGCAGTTATTTTGGCTAAAGGTTGTGCAACCAAGTACTAGGCTGAGGGTACCAATACTTTTGTCTGGCCCATTTTTGGAGTTTTGTGTGAAATGATCAAGGTTTTGCTTTTTGCTTCATTCTCTTTTGTGTTTTTTCATTTAAGACAAATTAAATGAAGATAATAATACCAAAGAATTTGTGTTTGCAATCATTTTCTGGAAGAAACTGAGTATTATCTGACAGAATTGCAGGGGTGTCAATACTTTTGGCCACAACTGTATAACTTTGTATGTAACCCCCCTTCTCATGTACAGCACCATGGAATTAATGGCGCTATATAAATAAATAAATAAATAATAATAATAATTTGTTAGGCTCTGTTCACATTTTGTCTACAGCCGGCGTCACACTAGAGAGAAATACGGACAAGTGAGAGGCACAAAAACACGCAATGCACTCGGAACAATGTTAATCTATGGGGCAGCTCCCATCAGCCGTTTATTTCTCGGCCGTATTTTACGGGCTGAGAAAATTGCAGCATGCTGCGATTGTCAGCGTATTCCTCCAAAAATACGCCAAGGCAAATTTATGGGGGTGAAAAAAATACGGATTACACACGGACCAGACGTGTCACTTGCGAGAAATACGCACAGGTGTCCTTTGACAAAAGTCGGCAATTCATTTTGCGATACAGTAAAATCACACTGACAGGTTTAATAAAGAAACAAAAGAATAGATATATACAATTGAGACATATATATGTATATATATTTGCATTTCATAGAGTTTTACATAGCAGAATAGCCCCTAAATCAATTGCCGACTTCTGTAAAATCATTACAAAACCCGACATGAAAATGACACATGGTTTACATACAGTAAACCATTTCATTTCATTTAGTTTTTTATATGTCTTTGACTAATAATTAAATTAGGGTATGTGTATAAAATTTGGGACATGGAGGTGTTAAATTAAGGGGTTAATTCATTGAAAAAAATTGTGTGGGCTCTTGTGGTAATTTCTCCACCAGAGAGGGAAAGCCAGTGAGTGAGGGCATATATTAATAGCCTAGAAAGGGACCATTGTTTTTGGCCCCCCCTGGCTAAAAAATTCTGCCCCCAGCCACCCCAGAAAAGGCACATCTATAAGATGCGCTTTTTCTGGCACTTATCCTCTCTTTTCCCATTGCCCTGTAATGGTGGCTAATGGGTTAATACTGGGTTAATGTCACCTTGCTATTGAAAGGTGACATTAAGCCGGATTAATAATGGAGAGGTGTCAATAAGACACCTATCCATTATTAACCCTAGAATAGTAAAGGGTTAAAAAAACACACACACACACACACACACACACACACATTAATTAAAAAGTATTTTGATGAAATAAAAACACCAAGTTTTTGACCAAATTTATTCATCTGCTAATCCAAGAAAAAGCCATGGATGTGTAAAAAAAAACAAACAAAAAAACAACAATATACATACCTCTCCGCTGTTCAGTCAGGTCCCTCGCTGCAATCCATCAGAAGGGGTTAGGGTATGTGCACACGCTGCGGATTCTGCTGCGGATCCGCAGCGGATTTGGCCCTGCGGATCCGCAGCAGTTTCTGCTGCGTTGTACAGTGCCTTTATAGTCAATCGAAATTTAAAAATGCAGTGCACATGCTGCGGATTTTTTCACACAGATTAGCTGTGGTTTTAAATCCACAGCATGTCAATTCTTTGTGCGGAATCCGCTACGGTTTGTCACCTACTCCATGACCAGGTGTCAAAATGCAGGGGAAAACCGCAGGCTAATCGGCAGGTCATTTGACCTGCGGATTTAGCCAAATCAGCAGCACAATCCACAACGTGTGCACTCACCCTTAACTAGTTTACAACGGGGACCGATGCTAATGTGACCGGCCCCGCTGTAAACCATTGCCGAATGAATTAGTTCATCTCTGCGCAGCCTCCCCGGCTGACCGGATATGAACTAATGAGCGTGAGAAAGTTTCTGAACTTTTTCCCACGCTCATCAGTTCACATCAGGTCAGCCAGGGGTCTCCGTGCAGCCTCACTGACTACCACTGACGTCAATAATTTTTGAAATTTATGAAATTACTGTTTGAATTTTTGTATAATAAATAAAGTATCTATTTCTTTATACATTCTTTGTCCTGTCCAGTATTTTGGAGGGTATGGTTTATAGTGGAATGTGACCTTTTGTTTAAACTGGTTTTTGGACTAATATGTAGCTGCTTTGTTTCTGCAGCCACATCTAATTTAAGTTTAACAAAAAAGATTTTTGTGTACTCACCGTAAAATCTCTTTCTCTTAGCCTTTAATTGGGGGACACAGAACCGTGGGGTATTATGCTGCTGTCCACTAGGAGGCGACACTATGCATAATCTGAAAAAGATTAACTTTGGCTCCTCCTCTGCAGTATACACCCCTGGACGGCGTCAGCCTTCTCCAGTTTTGTGCAAAAGCATTAGGAGGAATATACCAGAAACATAACCATGCCTGTAAAAAAAAGGCTACTATAAACAGGCTCAAACAACAATATGAGAACCAAACCGTAACAACGGCCCGCAAGGGCAACAGGGTGGGAGCTGTGTCCCCCAATTAAAGGCTAAGAGAAAGAGATTTTACGGTGAGTACACAAAAATCTCCTTTACTCTGTCGCCTTATTGGGGGACACAGAACCGTGGGACGTCCCAAAGCAGTCCCTGGGTGGGAAGCAGTGGACGAATATTGTGCTGACAGTCCCCTAGACTTGGGGTACTGCCGCCTGCAGGACCCGTCTACCCAGGCTCGCATCCGCTGAGGACTGGGTATGCACTCTGTAGTGTTTTGTAAATGTGTGCAGGCTAGTTCAAGTGGCTGCCTTACACACTTGATGTGCCGAGGCTTGATGCCGAATGGCCCAAGAGGCCCCTACCGCCCGCGTAGAGTGTGCCGGGATACCGGCCGGAAGGGGAGAATTGTTGAGGCGGTAAGCCTCTTGAATGGTGGACTTGATCCACCTAGCAAGGGTGGCTTTGGAAGCCGGTAGGCCCTTGCGAACGCCTTCTGGAAGAAGGAAAAGTGAATCAGACTTCCGGAAGGGAGCAGTTCTAGACACGTAAATACGCAATGCCCTGACAAGGTCAAGCGTATGCAGAGCCTTCTCTACCCTATGAACGGGAGCCGGGCAAAGAGACGGTAGTGATATTTCCTCATTGAGGTGGAAGCTGGACACGACCTTCAGAAGGAAGGATGGTACTGTACGGAGAACCACCTTGTTCTGATGAAAAACCAGGAAGGGTTGTCTGCAGGAAAGAGCTGAAAGTTCAGACACCCTGCGTAGCGAGGTGATTGCCACCAGGAAAACCACTTTCTGTGATAGAAAGCGGAGTGAGATCACCCTAAGGGGTTCAAAAGGAGGTGACTGTAGTGCTGTCAAGACCAGGTTGAGGTCCCACGTCTCCAACGGACGTTTGTAGGGGGGAACCAATCGGGAAACCCCTTGGAGAAAAGTCTTCACTTGCGGCTTGTTAGCAATACGCCTCTGAAAGAGCACTGAAAGCGCTGACACCTGGCTCTTCAGCGAGCCCAGGGATAGCCCGGCGTCCAGGCCTGACTGAAGGAAACCGAGGACCTTTGGAAGAGAATAGGGAAGTGGGATCTGCCCACGAGATTCGCACCATGTGAAGAAAACCTTCCAGGTACGATAGTAAATCCTGGCTGAAGTTGGCTTTCGAGCCCTGATCATGGTTTTAACAACGTCCGGTGAAAAACCTGCTTGGGTCAAAACCCAGGTCTCAATGGCCACGCCGTCAAATTGAGATCCCCTGAGTTCTGGTGGAAGAATGGGACTTGTGACAGGAGGTCGGGACGTGTGGGGAGACGCCAGGGAGCGTCTGCTGTGAGTTGCACGATGTCGGCGTACCATGTATGCCTGGGCCAGTCTGGAGCGATCAGAATGGTGGGAACACTCTCTTGTTTGATCTTCCTCAGGACTCTGGAGATCAGGGGGAGGGGTGGAAAAATGTACAGAAGCTGGAACTGGGTCCAGTCCTGAACCAGGGCATCTGCTCCGAGCGACCGCGGATCGCGCGTCCTGGCCATGAAGTTGGGAACCTTGGCATTGAGATGGGATGCCATCAGATCCACGTCCGGGGTCCCCCAACGATGACAGATCTGACAGAAGACTTCAGGATGGAGAGACCATTCCCCCGAGTCCATTCCTTGTCGGCTGAGATAGTCAGCTTCCCAGTTGTCCACACCCGGAATTTGGACTGCGGAGAGTACGGACATTGCAGCCTCTGCCCATTGTAGGATACGTGTTACTTCGGTCATCGGCTGGATGCTGCGGGTGCCGCCTTGATGGTTCACGTATGCCACTGCCGTGGCATTGTCCGACTGTACTCTGATATGAGAGTCTGCTAGCAAGTGACGGAAGGCTTTCAACGCCAGGAAGATGGCCCGAATTTCCAGGATGTTGATGGGCATGGTCGATTCCCTTGGTGACCACCTGCCTTGCGCTCTGTGATGTAGGTGCACCGTGCCCCAACCCATAAGGCTTGCGTCGGTGGTCAAAACCTTCCATTGACCGGAGAGAGAGGATTTTCCCCTTGCAAGCGAGGTTGGCTTGAGCCACCAGTGCAGGGACCTCCTGGTGTTTGCTGATAACCGGAACTCCCTGTCGAGGGAGAACGGATTCCTGTCCCAGGACTTGAGGATGGCCAGTTGAAGGGGTCTGAGGTGAAACTGGGCAAATGGTACCGCCTCCATTGCTGCTGCCATCCTGCCAAGTACTCTCATGGCATACCGGAGAGATCTGGGGGACTTGCGGAGGAGTGTGTGAACTCCCAGACGGAGAGCCAGTGCCTTGTCCCTGGGGAGGATCACCAGACCCTTGGAGGTGTCGAATAGCATCCCCAGGAAGGTCAGAGACCGACTCGGGGTAGTCAAGGACTTCTGTAAATTGACTAACCATCCCAGGCGCCTCAGAGTGTCGATCGAGACGTTGACCTCGCAGTCCTTGAGGGTGGAGGCTTTGATGAGAAGGTCATCCAGATATGGAACAACTACTATGCCTCTGGAGTGCAGAACGTCCATGGTGGCTGCCATGACCTTTGTAAATGTTCTGGGAGCCGTGGCGAGACCGAACGGGAGGGCCACAAACTGGTAATGGTCTTGGTTGATTGCGAATCTGCGAAACCTCTGATGGGCGGGAGCAATCGGTATATGCAGGTATGCGTCCTGTATGTCTATGGAGGCAAGATATTCTCCTTTTTCCATAGACGCAACCATTGACCGGAGGGATTCCATGCGGAAGTGACGAACTCGAACGTACTTGTTGAGTTACTTGAGGTCTAGTATGGGTCGGACGCTGCCTCCCTTCTTGGGCACCATGAACAGGTTGGAGTAGAAACCTCGGAAGTGCTCTTCTGCTGGGACTGGCAGTATGACTCCTGCTCGCAGGAGGGAAGAAACCGCTTGACGGAAGGCCTGAGCTTTGAGCGGGGAGTTTGGAGGGACAGAGTGAAAAAACCTGTGCGGTGGGCTCGTAGTAAACTCGATTTTGTATCCTGAAGACACTATTTCCTTGACCCACTTGTCTTCTGTAATAGGCAGCCAGACCTGCTGAAAGAGTAGCAGTCGTCCGCCTACAAGTGGGGTGTCTTCCAGAGGGCATGAGTCAGGATGAGGGAAAAGCCTGAGGTTTTCGTCCTTTAGGTTTTGCCTGGCTTGCCTTTGTTGCCAGTTCCTGTCCGGCCTCTGTGCCGCACGTGTGTTGTCCCTGCGGGGGGGAACGATTACGGTTTTGTGGTGGGCATGAGACGGACCAGCCTGAAGAATTCCGAAAGGATCAGAAACGAGATTGATTACGCCTTTTAAATGTGCGTTTTGGTCTTAGGTAAGGGAGGGAAGTACTTTTGCCCCCGGTAGCATTGGATATCATTGTATCCAGCTTTTCACCGAAAAGACAGCCACTGAAGTACGAGAGATTTGTTAGGGACTTTTTTGAGGCCGCATCTGCTTTCCATTCTCTTAGCCAGAGAATACGCCGGATTGTGATGGCGATTGATGCTATTCCCGCTATTCCTCTTGCAGAGTCCAACGCTGCATGGACCATGTAATCTGCCACCACTGCAATTTGCACCGCCTGGTCCACCAGCTGAGGATTTGAAGCTTGAAGGCCCTTTTGCAATAAATCAGCCCAAGCCATGATGGCCTTGGCTGCCCAAACTGAAGCAAATGCGGGAGCCAAAGAGGCACCTGCCGCTTCAAAGATTGAACGAGCCATGCGTTCTACTTGTCTGTCTGCTGTGTCCTTGAGGGTTGAACTGTCCGGCAGCGAGAGAAGCGTTTGTGCTGCCAGCCTAGAGACTGGAGGGTCCACTTCAGGCGGATCTGTCCAATCCTTGGTGTCTTTCTATGGAAAGGGGTATTTTGCTTCCAAATACTTGCGATTGGCGAATGTTTTCTCAGGCTGCGAAAAATGCTTAGAAAGGATTTTTTGAAATTCCGGGTGATTAGGGAAGACCTTCGATGGTTTCTGAACACTTTCAAAGGAAATCTTGTGTTCTGGTGCTTCCGGGGTTGGATCTGAGATGTCCAGCACCCGAAGGATGGAAGAGACAATATCCTCAACTATCGCAGTATTGCTAGGGGGGCAAGGGAGCAAAGCGTTCTCTGTTTCGTTTTCTGAATTTGAGTCACATATGCCTTCTGAGTCCTGCGCATCGCTAAGGAGCTCCCTAGCGGGCGAACTAGAGCGGAGGTTTCCCGTGGTCTGGGATTGTTGTGGAGATCCGCATTGTCCTTCTCTATCAGGGGACGGCCTCGGTGACCTGAGGCCACTGTGTCTTTCCCTGGAGGGGCAAGAACTATTGCTATGTGAGGACGCAGATGAACGCGACCTGTGGGTCCGCTTACGTCTCGAACTGTCGGAAGCGCCCTGATCATGAGACCGGACGTCCCTTTGCTGGGTAACGTTCATAGCCGAGACATGACCCTGCAAAACCTGCAGTAATGTGGAGGTCAGGTTATCTATATACTGTGTCATAGACTGCGACATCTGAGTCGCCCATTCCGGCGCAGTAGCATTCGCAGAAGCATTGGTAGGGACTTCTTGGGGTTCTGATCCTGTTTTTTGGGTACAATCCTGGCAGTGCGGGTACGTGCTGCCGCTGGGGAGAGTGGCCTTGCAGGCTGTGCAGACTGCATAAAAGCAGTCTTGCCTGGTTCTTTTCCTTGAGCCCGACATAGTACCTAGGCTGATTAGTGGAGGCCCTACAGGGGTATTTACGCAGAGGAAAGGAGTAGGAGAGCGCTATAGGGTATAGGAATTCACAGCTGAGTACCAAGGACCCAGCTGTGATCTTACCCCACCGGTGCTCCCCCTTAGGTCCAGCGCTGATAAGTCCCACGTCCTGTGCCCCCTGGAGACTGCTGTGCGGTGTTCCTCCAGGTGCAGCAAGATGGTCACCGGATTCTGAGGTGGAGAGGGAAGGGGGCGGAGAGCTGGAAAAGGGCGCGCTGGGCCATGTAAAAGCGCGCCCTTCCTGCTTCTATCCGCCCCTTCTATGACACTACAGTGTCATTTTCGTCATCCGGGGGGCGGGAATGGGGCGGCGAATTCGGCTAGGCCGAAACCGCGGAATAAATTTGATGTCTCCTGCCCAGCAGGGTTCCGGGACGGCGCGGTCGTCCGCGGGGGGGTTGGATTTAAACCAGACCCCCCCCCAGAATGAAAGAAGGGCTGGCAGTGGGGCCATATATGTGACTGGGGCCCTGTGGAGGGTCCCTTGGGGCGCCATTGCTGCAGAGACCGGGGCGCAGGGAGCCCGGTCTCTGATAAGTGCCCTGCCTCGCTGCACCTCCCCCGGTCCCAAAAGGAGCCCACAGGTGGACTGGGGTCCCTGGTGCCTGGTACAGGCCCTACCTGCGGTGTCTCAACCTAATACCCCCAGAGGGGGATTAGGGAGGGTGCTGCTGTCACCGTCAGGGGGCTTCATCGTCGCCTCGGCCTCGACCCAGAGCCGGACAGAACTGAGGAAGGAGGGGGTCTCGACCTCGAACCAGTACCCGAGGGACTGGTGAGGGAGCGACATGGGGAATAGCCACCTCGACCTCAACCGGGTACCCCTAATGGGGGACCGAGGAGGGAGCCATGCCGGGAGTCTCGCTGGAGACCCTCTTTTCTTCATCTGTAGTCCTTTGGAAAAATATCCAGGAAAAAGACGGAGTAAAAAAAAAAAAGCTTAGGTGTGCCTCCTGCGACACTAAGCAAAAACTGGAGAAGGCTGACGCCGTCCAGGGGTGTATACTGCAGAGGAGGAGCCAAAGTTAATCTTTTTCAGATTATGCATAGTGTCGCCTCCTAGTGGACAGCAGCATAACATGAGGCTGGAGGGAGCCTCAGCTACGGCGCATGTGCAGCAGCATCAGGATTGAAGAAAGCAAGATTTAATACAAGACCAATATTTCTTCCGTTACTGGGGTAAGTGACGGAGGCAGTGACGTTGTGCTCCGTCACAGCTCTTAACAGTATGGGTGTCTTGAGAACACAGATTCTGTTAACAATGTAGCAGGCAAGGCAGCCCATGACCAGACAGGCCCTTCTGGCATTTGCCAGAATTGCCAGTCCGGCCCTAATGTAGCATCTATCGGTGATAAATGCCATTTGGCTGGATGTCTATCCAGATAAATATGCAATCAGAGCACCACATGAAGCCTCGCCCCCAGACTGCCCCGGAGCATGAGAATCTCAACTGAAAATAATGGTCAAACAACAACCACAAGACAGATTTCATCACCAGGTATCACTGTAATCAGTATAATGGCGCCAACCTGACAGTGTGTAGGTTAGCCTGGGTTCACATCGCGTTAGGTGGCATCTGTTTAACGCATCTGTTACTGATCACAAAATTTGCCCAATAAATCACATAAATCCCCAATCAAGGGTAATAAACCAACAAAAATTCAATATCACCTTATGGTAACCAAATTAATCTTATTCAAAGAAGTCTGGTACCACACAATGGTATAAAGTTATAAAAATACATCTTTATTGATATAAAATACAATACAACAAGAAAGGTGTCAGACAAGGAATAAGGGACGGAAAAAGTCCATAGAAAATCCCACTATAGCAGATTGTCAGCGACATGAAACAAACCCACATAACATATAGTAACAAGAAGGGACTTAAAAACATATACCATTATAGCAATTGTTATTGTCTATAACAGACATATATAAATACTAATGGCTGAATGAAATGGCCCCCTCTAAATATATTATACCCAAACAGCGCTAGCCGCAGGAAGGGTGAGCAATAAGGATAAAATACCTTGTGAGTGTCAGCTTGGTGAGGATTCCTGGACGTCCCTTCTGCCCCGATGTGCGTTTCGTACTGCTTCTTCCGGAGGCAGACAAGACAGATTTCATCACCAGGTATCATTGTAATCAGTATAATGGCACCAACCTGACAGTGTGTAGGTTAGCCTGGGTTCACATCGCGTTAGGTGGCATCTGTTTAACGCATCTGTTACTAAGCGGCACTAACGCAATGTAACAGATGCGTTAACGCACCCATTGCCAGCCATCATAGTAACGCATGTCATATTCAGCATGCATTTGCGATGATACGTTACTTTGTGACGCACCTTCAAATGCGGTCTACTGCTTTTTCGGGTGCGTTAGGTCTAACGCACAGCGAACGGACATGTTCGCTGTGCATAGACCTGTATTGCTAACGCTTGATAACGCAATGCTACCATGCGGTAGCGCAATTGCTCAAAAAAAGGAAATTAGCGTTAGTGCATCTGTTTAACTCATACGTTAAACGCATGTCACTAACACGATGTGAACCTAGCCTAACTGAGCACAATCCTGCTGACAGGTTCTGTGGCGCCCCTGAGGCTCAGTCGCCACAGAGGTACTGCACCTTCTCCTAAGGTGTAGTGCCCCACCATCCAGGTAAGGGGGGAACTCCTTTCCACGCTCCAACACTAGCAACCCACACAGCAGGGTAGTTCTGCACAACCACATTGCTGCTCAGTGCTGAGAGAGTAGCAGAGCACCTCTGGTGGTTCCCGGCTTGGAACACTGGATGTGCTGGGAGGTGGGTGGAGTTGAGATATATAAAAGAGTGGGAAAGTGTAGGATTACGGGTTCAGTCTGACAGAAGGTCAGTGAGGAAGGAAGCCACTCGGGAGGAGTGGGGATCCCTGGAAGAAGGGATGGAGGAAGGAGTGCTGTAGCTGCCTCAGTGATCTGAGCCAGCTGGCACGGGAAAGGAACAGAAGGAGAAAGACGTAGAACTGCAACCTAAGCCTCCATAAGAGAGAGAAGGATCAGTACGGAAAGAAGGAGTAGGAGAAAAGAGGAGACGTGGGTTGGAAGAGGAACCCTGCCTTTAGGTTCTCAGCGCAAGGCCGGGGCCCGGTCCCCGAGGTTGTATGGACACTTATGGTTCTGCAGCAGACACCGGTGGAGTAGTTGGCTGTAAATGCACTACTCCCAACTAAGACTTGGGGCACAACGGCAATTGAATAGAGAGCCAGGACTCCGGTGAAAGGAGTCTACGAGAGAGGCTACAGCTGTCTGCCATGTGAGTAGAATTGTTAGGAACATCTGACAGGAGGAACTCCACAGTACCACGGTACTGGAGATCTTCACAATTTAAGGTGCAATAGAGCAGTCGTTCAGGAAAGGTACATGTTGGCGGAGTGTTGGAGAGGAGCTTCCCATCTGGCCTGGAGGTTGGCTGAGTCTCTGACCCGGAGGACACGGCCCGGAGGCAGGCACCCTTGTGTACCGCAGACTGTAAAACTTTGGAACTGCAGGCCTTGGTGTCTTCCCTTCATTCTTGCGCCAACCCGCTCAGCACCACTACATCTGGGTGCCATCCTTTACGCTGCCTGCGCCTTTCCACAACCATTACAACTACACTGCCCTGGGACATCAGCCCTGCCTGTGGAGGGCTATACCATCACTGCTGCATCCTACCATCTGTCCCAGAGGATCTGTCTGCAGCATCGGCTTAACACCTCCCTTGCCGAGCACCACAGGTGGCGTCACAAACTATTCCATTCCATTAACAACTGCATTCCGCCATTGACTTGGGCGCCCAGGGCCACGGTCCGGGTCACCGCTGCTGTGACACATCCCCGACACCGGCCCGGTACCGAGTGCCCCGCAGCCCTGGGAGGGCGACCCAGTTCCCTTTAATTAATTTTAGATTTTAGTAAGATGAGTTTTACAACCACATTTTTTTAGGTTTTAACACAGTTATAGGGGGGGTTGTGATTTGTATTTTTTTCAGCCCCCTTTGAACCTGGGATCATTTTATTGCTCGTCCTATGGCACCTTCTACCCCAGGCTTGCGGTATAAAGTAAAAAATCATGGTCTCTTACGGTGCCCAGACTGCGACCGGACGTGACAAGTAAACCATGGCTGCCAAGGTGGCATGAGCCGGCTTCTAGCCCATTGGTCCTCCCATGATGGCATCACAGAGACTGACGGGTGCCTGATCGCTGCCAGCAGTGACTGACCGATCACTGCTGAAGTTGACAGCTAGGTAATACAGCCAGCACTTGCCCTGATTAGGGGGTTAAACCTATCCTGACAAGGACAATTCCTGTTTTTGCATTTTCGTTTGTTTTTTTTCCTCCCCTTCTTTCAAGAGCCATAACTTTTTTTTTTTTCGAGAACTACAAGTCCCAGCACAGCACAAGCAGCTGCTGCCACACAGCACACACTGGCAGTACAGTAGAGATGGGGGGAGCAGACACGTGACCAGCCCGCGCTCTACATTCCTCCTCTGTGCCAGGCGCATGCTCAGTGCGAGCGGGCTGTGTCTCCATGGAAACGCATCGCCTGACTGCAGCAGGTTTCCCGCGTCACACTACCTTTTTATTTTTTTTTCTTATTTTGGATCCTCCTATCGGAATGGGTTAATCATACACGTCATCAGGTAAGAAAAAAAAAACATGTCACATGACCAGGAGGGCGGGAGAGTGTAACATGTGCGTCAGCGCCATAGCCACGCCAATAATTTCCCACAAAGGAGCAAAAAAAAACCCAAAAAACCCGGCCGACGTGTCCACAGCGCTCAGCGGCGCCCTACTGTGTGTCTAATGACACCGGACTGTGAGTCCTTATAAAGGCAGAGCGGCCAACCGCACAGATACGGTGTACTGAGCAGGAGAGAGAACCGTGAGGTAAACCGAAAGCGTGACCAGAGTGGGCGGAGCGCTACCGCGCGCTAGATAATAAGAAAGGGCGTGGCTAGCAGGAGGGCGTGGTTAGACGTGCAGCGCCTCACGCCGTAGGCGGGGAAAATAGAGGTGGGAGGCGGTGCCATTGGGCGCCTCGTTGCTATGGCGACTCGGTGGGGGATTTGGTGGCGTTGCTTGTACGCGGATGGAGGGAGCAGCTGCTGATCTCTGACACATCCTCCCCCCTCAGCCCGAGCGCCGCCGCCGCACTGCCACATTGTACCGGGACACGGTGCATGCCGGTGAGTAGCTTCCCGCCCTTGTCTTGTGTGTAGGCCCGGAAGGTGACGGGGGCAACCATATGTGAGCAGGGGCTGCCGGCTGGGTCCGTCCAGATGTGGAGGCAGCGCTGTGTGTATAGAGGGGTGTGCGGAGCCGCCGGCACACACCGGGCCCGTGCTTTGTTTCCACGTAACCCCTGAGCTGCCGGCCGTGCCACGTCCGCCGCCGCCGCCTCCCCGGTGCAGCACACTGGCGGCTCTTCCTCTGCTGCAGGTCCCGTTGTTCCCGCATTTCCTGTTTTCTCTCCATGTGGCCGGAGCTGCTGCCATGTGCTGCCCGCAGCCGGGCCACACTTCCCTGGAACTTCTCTCCTTGTTTTATTATTACTTTGTTGCTTTTCCTTTTTGTTCCTATTTTTGTTACTTTGTTGTTGCGCTGGGGCCCCCTTGGCCGGGCCGCCCCCCCCCCCCCGCCGGGGCCCCCTTGGCCGCCCCCCCCCCCCGCTGGGGCCCCCTTGCCCCCCCCCCCCCCTGCTGGGGCCCCCTTGGCCGGGCCGCCGATCCTGCCTTGTGCCCACTCATGACTTGGCTTCTCTTGTGGCTCACACCAGCTGGTCTATTACTAGTTCCAGGTTTTATTAATTTTTTTTTTCTATAGTTACTTTGACAGTTTCTTTTTCATTTTTGACATGAATTGTGGCCTATAAAATCCACATGAAAAGTGCCACTGACCAAACTCCATATTGAATTCTGTGGTAAAACACTCCTGGACTGGCATTCGGCGCTGCGATAGTTCACATGGGGGGAGGGGTAGATCAGTGATTGAGGTGTTTGTGCTTGGGGAAAAAAAAAAATCGAAATTTAAAAAAATAAAAAATCAGCAGTAGAAAGTGCCCACCCAAAAGCTTGTTTGAGATTGTTTTTGCTCAATGGATTTTTCAGCCAGAAAAAAAAATCAACATTTAGTAAAAAAAAAAAAAATTTAAACTAATACAAAGGCCTGTGAGGTAATGTTCCCAAAAAAGGATTGGGAAATTGATCCTTACTACAGTTTCTGGCCTTGCACCCCCAGAAGACTGTGGATTTGGTATATTCTGGCGTGGGCACAGGGGATCTACATGGGTCGTATTGAGTGAAGAACGGGTCACTTTTATTTTATGGTCTTACAAGGCTCCAAAACACTATAACGAAGTGTCTCTTAAAGACAATACCGCTAGGTTTTGGATTGTTAGACTTATGTGCTTGCTTAGGGGTTAGTAGTATTACACCCTGTCATTATGGGGTAATTGTCCCTATTTTTTAGGGTGTGTGCATACGCTGCGGATTCTGCTGCGGATTTTTCCGCGTGGATTTGGTCAAATCCGCAGGTAAATTATCTGCAGATTTTCTGCGGATTAGCCTGCGGTTTGACACCTGTCAATGATCAGGTGCTAAACCGCTGCGGAATCCGCCCAAAGAATTGACATGCTGTGGTTTTGAAACCGCAGCAAATCCGCACAGTCTGCACTGCGGTTTTCATTTTACATTGATTTTAATGGTACTGTACACAGCAGCAAAAACTGCTGCGGATCCGCAGCGTGTGCACACACCCTAAAGCTACTGGCTAATGCAATTCTAGGTCTTGGAATTATTATACTTATTTATGTTTTAATTGTAAATAATGGAATAAAATATTATGTAAAAAGAAGAAACACAGTAAAAATATTCTTTTTATTTTCTTAAAGTATAAATAAAGCTGACATACTCTGGCGTATTGTAGCTTTAGTCCGGGTTTCGGCCGGCGATCTGTAGCGTTAAATTCTCCAGTCTCCATGTATAAGCAGATTAAGCGTTTCTTTTTTTTTTTTTTCAAGCAGATGTGGGCCAGTATAAATGACGATTAACGTCCATTGTCTTCGGTCCCAACAGCAGTGCCAACTGAGTTAATGAACTGCTGCCTGTGTGTACATGGCACGCGGTGTTTAGGTTTGCTCGCTGTGCACTCTTTGTCCTCTGCAGCCCTTGGACTCTGTTGATTTTATAGTCTTTCCACCCATAAACTGTATTAAGGTTTTTCATTGTGCCGGAAGAAGCTCGTTACCACTTTTGTGACCCCACTTGGCTAAGGTTGCTCTGAATTCTCGCGTTAAAAGGCTTTTTCCAGCTGTTTTCTTTCGGAGATAGGCGGCTTTGCGGTTTGTGAGGACTCCTAATTTTTTGCTGTGGGTTGTGACAGACACGTGGTGAGGAGAAAGCTGAGCCAGCAGTAGCTTGCTCTCTCTGGTCACTGGCTGGGGCCACTCCACCCACTAGTTCTCATTCGCTTGCCTATTTCGACATTCCTATATGTTCTTCTTTGTTACGCGCTCATCCTTTGTGGTTGAAGCTTCCTGTTTAAGCAAATGTGACATTTATTCAGTTGTCTTGATATTTTCTGCCATTGTGTTGCCAGTGAAGTGGATTATTTTGTTAGTGTTTTTTTTAGTTTTGTTGTACATGGCAGCTCTTCAGAGGAATTTATGATCCCACTGAGCAAACTCAATTAAAGGCGTACTCCTACCTTATAAAATGATGGCATGTTGCTAGCATTGGTCATCACTCTTTGACTCGGCAATCCTGCCCGTGGGCCATATTGCTGGTGTACTGCATTGCCTCCATCATTGTTTCATCCTGCACAGCAAGTGGCAGATATTCGACTGCATATAAGGCCCTTCACTGGCTTCCTATTGCCCAGAGGCTCCAGTTCAAAACCCTAACCATGACATACAAAGCCATCCACAACCTGTCTCCTCCATACATCCGTGACATGGTCTCTTTCTCTACTCTCCCCTTATCTCTTCTTCCCACAACCGCATACAAGACTTTACCTGTGCTTCCCCCATACTCTGGAACTCTGCCGCAACACATCAGACTCTCACCATCAACGGAAACCTTCAAGAAGAACCTGAAGACCCACCTGTTCCGACAAGCCTACAGCCTGCAATGATCCTTGGTCTACTGAACCACCGCCCGACCTGCTCTACCCTCTCCTAGTGTATCCTCACCCATCCCCTGTAGACTGTGAGCCCTTGCGGGCAGGGTCCCCTCTCCTCATGTACTTGTGTGTCCCTTGTCTTACACATGTTTGTTATACTTGTCTATATTTCCCCTTTTCACATGTAAAGCGCCATGGAATAAATGGCGCTATACAAATGCAAAATATTAACAATAATATAAGGACCTGTTTTCCAGTGAACATGGCAGGCTGCGGCTCCCTGCACAGCCGAGTGACCAGGTGTGCACGGTGCATGGGGATAACAGCTTAAAACCTTTTATTTTTAGGATAGTAAGCAGTCCCATATCATTCATAAGGTGCAGCTATATACTAGCAGGGGCGGACATACCATTGGTGCAGCCACACAGGGGCCCAAGAGGTGAAGGGGCCACTACAACCTCCAAAGAAGGTGGGATTCTGCATTATGAATTATTGGACTGCAAAGGGCTGTCTTTGCACAGCACAGGGGCCCTCTTATGTCTGTGTCTTCTAATGACTAGGAACATGCCATGATTTTACTAGATGGGAACACGCTTTTTAAGGTGCTTGTAGATAAAGCAAAGGTCTGTAAAAAGTTGCTAACACAAACCTTTGTAAAAATAAGGAGGAGATTTATGTAAGCAAGTTTTGCAACAAAATAGGAGTAAGTCGAAGTCCTGGTTGTACTGGCAAGGGAACCAAATAGGCTTTCAGGAAAGGTGGGCATAGCGGCACAATTTTTGTGGAGATTTTCTAAAGCAATTTTGCCATGTGTGAGCAATACCTTACATGTGTAAAAGTGCACTTTCTACTAGGCAACACCCTCACTATAAACCACTATTGTCATATATGGCAAATACAGTACATCTGTTATGCATTTAGCTCATAGACAAAGTGAATTTTTCATATTTTAGCAAATCGTCAGTGCATTATTGCTAGAAAGAAATGAAACTTGCTACATGTGGTATCATCTCTGTGGCTGACCTTTGCAATATGTTGTTGGGCCCTTTCTGTTTGAGCAAGAGTCACTTTTGATAAACAGCTCTCCGCTGTGGTTAAAAGGGTAGTTCTTTCTAAGTGGAGGACCTCCTCCAGAAACTGGAAATTCATTGCCTTAGACATCCCCTTTAAAATGACTGGATATCTCTTAAAGGGGTTGTCCACTGCTTGATTTACCCCAGCCTAATCAATTCAGTGCATCATTGAAAATAAAAACAATGTATACTCGCCTCCTGCAAGTGGCGATGTCCTAGCGGGGTCAGTGCCTCTATTCCCAAGTCTTGTCGCATGACTTTACAGGGTCACCTGACTGCTGCAGCCAATCATCTGTCACTGATTGACTTTTCATCAGTATTTCATCAGCGCTGATGTCTGCTCTGATGAAATAGTAAACGCTGCAGTCGGTGTGGATTGGCTGCAGCGCTCTTGACATGATGTCACTCGAGCATCAGGAGACCCAGTGCAGCATAAGCTCTTCATTTTTGCATCAGGCATTTATGAATGTGTTGTCAGAATGGTGGCCAACTCCTATCAGGAAAATCAAGCAGCTCTCCTGATATGTTTTAGGAAGTGAGGACCATTCCTCTTTATGTGGTAATTCTAGTTAATCTTTTAATATTATTTATCTTTATAACTGCTTTGTCGCTCTTTTTTATTCCTTATAGTAGAAATGTTTGTCAGTTGATAACTAGGCGTCATTCCTTGCAATGGGTTGTGTTCCTGCAGTCTGATGGCACCAGCTCTCATTGGACATTGTATCCTACATAGAGACATGCCTATTTCAAATTATTTTGAGTTTCCTAGGAGGCGTAACAGAGGAACGGCCCAACGAAATGTTCCGAAGATGTTCCAGAATTTTTAGATTTGTCAGGGGAAATGACGAAATGTACCAGTTGAGTAATATCCAGCCAGTGCAGTCTGTTGTGTAACTACGGGAGTGTTGTGCCTATGAAACCACTTGTAAAGTATAGCTACTCGCTGCAGCTCAGACTTGTAGAGATGCAGTAATTCATTGCTGATAACATAATCCTGAGCACTTTGTACTGCTGCCATATTGTATAACGTCCTTGATAATGCATATTTACTCGTTGAGCTTGTGTAAACTCTGGATATGTGTAAATATAACTGAGACCATCAGGTGCAGATCTGTAATATGGGAAGCAGTTCATGGGGTGTATTGATATAAAGCGCTGTATAATTGCTGAACTGAAGTGTTCACATCCCTTTTATAGATCCCCATTTATTGTTACTGTAGTGAAATGTAATATTTTTTTTTAAATCGATGTGTCCTTTTCTGAATACGATATATAATATTGGCCCATAGTTTAATCTATGTTCATTGCAATCATTAAATGAACAAATATTCAGCTTATGCAAGTCAGGATTTAGTAGAGGCAGTAACTTTCATGAGATGACTGATCTATGCACAGAATCACCTTCCGACCTTTGTCATGGTTCAGTAGAATGGAGAAAGGGAAGAGAACTTCTATAGCCATGAAATCTTCTATTAAGACCTTAAGCAACTGGTAAAGATATTATGGGGTCCCTATGGGTCTTGTAGGCACTAAAGGGCAATTCAACAAGACTGGAGTTTCATTCACCAGTCTTGGTCCTCCGCCCACTTGAATCAGATGCACTGAGTGTTAAGAGGTGTTGTCTTAGGCCGGGATCACACATGCGAGAAACGCGGCCGAGTCTCGCATGTTAATACCCGGCGCTGCCGTCGGCACTCAGCCTGCAGCTGCATGTATTGCTATGCAGCCTCACACTCCGATCAGAGTGTCGGCGTCAGTGCCCAGGTATTAACATGCGAGACTCGTCCGAGTTTCTCGCATGTGTGATCCCGGCCTTAGGGCTCATACTCACTTGCGAGAGACTCGCACGATTTTGGTGCGAGACTCTCGCATGAAAACCTGGCACTGTCGCCGGCTCTGGGACCGGAGCGTGTGGCTGCATAGAAATACTCTGAAATCTAGATCCGCTATGTGATGGTGTTGATTTTTGCTGTAATATCCACGTTTCTGATGTAAATGTGTTTTAAATCTGATTAACTACGCTCTCCAAGCCGGTAAAAAAAGTCACACAATCTTTACACAACAAAGGGTTGTGCAAGGGCTTCCCCTCTGTGTGCGCCAAAGTGCCTCTATGTGCATCCTACATCTGTTTCTAAGGGAAAATATTAGATTTGGTGCACGGTCCATCACCCAGGTCAGTAATCTGTGGCAGTCGGACAGGAGCCCTGAGAACCACCTACATCAGCATCCGTGGCTCTTTTGATTAGTCTGCCTGGCATGATACACATGTAACCTCGCTCCAGGACGACTAATCAAAATAAGAGTCTCGTATGCCAGAAGGGAGAAGGCAGTTCTCGGGGCTTCTGTCCGACAGCCACAGACTGCTCACCTGGCTGCTGGACCGAGTTGTGCGAATCGTTTAGTACCAACCCTAGCAAATATTTTCAGATTGGACTGATTGGTTGTGAAATTAGAGCCACAGGTATGTAGGGCTAATGTTGCAGATCTCCTGCAAATTGTAGCAGGTTCTCCAGAGGAAACCTGTAGCATTACCCCAAATCTTTGCTAGCCAATCGAAAAGAGTTTCTAGCTGGAAATTGATTACCTTTTACAGAGGTTTGCATTTAGAAGGTGAATAAAAGCTTGAAAAGAGAACCATGTTCACACATTGCAGTCACTGTATGTGTTTTTTTTTTTTTTTTTTTTAAGCAGCTATTTTTTTAATATCGCAGTAAAAACCCAATGATTTTTGCCACTAAATATGGAATGTGATTGCCTTTAACCCTTTCCTGACCCGTGACGCAGCGTATGCGTCATGAAAGTCGGTGCCAATCCGACCCATGACGCCTATGCTGTGTCATGACTTCAAAGGCCCCCTGCGGGTCGGGTGACTGGGGCCACTGAAAGGTCACCCGACCCGCAGTGACAGGAGGCTTTGTGCTTCACCCCAGGGGGGGAGGCTTAGCGCCCCCCCCCCCCCCCCCGTGCCTACGATCGCTCTGATTGGCTGTGAAGCAGCCAATCAGAGCGATAGTAATATTTCATCAATCCAGCCATGGCCGATGCTGAAATAGCATCTGCCATGGCTGGAGACGCTAATTTAACCCCCCCACACCGACATACGGTGCGAACGGCGGTGGTCGGCCGCTGCTGTCATAGTCTGCCCCCTGGGTGTCCCGCCGTCCCGGTTCATGGCCGCCATCTTGGAAAATGGCGGGGGCATGCGCAGTGCGCCCGCTGGCATTTCCTGGCTGCAGATTCATTTTTTATTTTTTTTTATTTTGATCACTGTGATAAACTCTCTCAGTGATCAAAATAAAAAAAAAAAAGTAAATAAATAAAATATTTTTATTTTTCAATTAGGGTTGGAATTGGGGTTAAGATTAGGGTTAGGGGTGGGTTGGGATTAGGGTAAGGCTTGTGGTTAGGGTTAGAGTTGGGATTAGCGTTTAGGGGTGTGTTTAGGGTTATGATTAGGGTAGGGATTAGGCTTAGGGGTGTGTTGGGGTTAGGGTTGGAGATAGAATTGAGGGGTTTCCACTGTTTAGGCACATCACGGGCTCTCGAAACACGACATGGCACCACCATTTATTCCAGCCAATTTTGCGTTCAAAAAGTCGAACAGTGCTCCTTCCATTCCAAGCCCCGACGTGTGCCCAAACAGTGGTTTACACCCACATATGGGGTATCGGCGTAATCAGGAAAAATTGCACAACAACTTTGGGGGTCTAATTTCTCCTGTTACCCTTGGAAAAATTAAAAATTGGGGGCTAACAAAATTATTTTTGTGGGGAAATATTTTTTTTTATTTTCACGGCTCTGCGTTATAAACTTCTGTGAAGCACTTGGGGGTTCAAAGTGCTCATCACGCATCTAGATTAGTTCCTTGGGTGGTCTAGTTTCCAAAATGGGGTCACTTGTGGGGGTTTCCACTGTTTAGGTACATCGGGCTCTGCAGACGTAACATGACGCCCGCAGACCATTCCATCAAGTCGACATTTCAAAACGTCACTACTTCCCTTCCGAGCCTCAACGTGTGCCCAAACAGTGGTCCCCCCCACATATGGGGTACCAGCGTACTCAGGATAAACTGGACAACAACTTTTGAGGTTCAATTTATCCTGTTACCCTTGTGAAAATTAAATAGTGGGCTAAAAATCATTTTGAGGAAAATTTTTTTTTTTTTTTTTTTTTATTTTCACGGTTCTGCGTTATAAACTTCTGTGAAGCACTTGGTGGTTCAGAGTGCTCACGACACATGTAGATAAGTTCCTTGGGGGTGGGGGGGAACTAGTTTCCAAAATGGGGTCATTTGTGGGGGAGCTCCAAAGTTTAGGCACACAGGGACTCTCCATACACGACATAGTGTCCACTAACGATTGGAGCTAATTTTCCATTCAAAAAGTCAAATGGCGCTCCTTTCCTTCCGGGCCCTGCCGTGCGCCCAAACAGTGGTTTATGACCACATATGATGTATCTGTGCACTCAGGAGAAATTGCCCAACAAATTTTATGATCCATTTTATCCTGTTGCCCATGTGAAAATGAAAAAACTGAGGCTAAAAGAAAATTTTTGTTGGAAAAATTAAAATGTCCATTTTTTCCTTCCACGTTGCTTTAGTTCCCGTGAAGCACCTGAAGGGTTAATAATCTTCTTGAATGTAGTTTTGAGTAGCTTGATGGGTGCAGTTTTTAGAATGGTGTCACTTTCGGGTATTTTCTGCCATATAGACCCCTCAAAGTGACTTCAAATGTGAGGTGGTCCCTAAAAAAAAAAAAAAATGGTTTTGTAAATTTTGTTGTAAAAATGAGAAATCGCTTGTCAACTTTTAACCCTTATAACTTCCTAACAAAAATAAATTTTGTTTCCAAAATTGTGCTGATGTAAAGTAGACATGTGGGAAATGTTATTTAGTAACTATTTTGTGTCCCGTTTATCTCTGGTTTAACAGAATTAAAATTTGAAAATTGCAAAATTTTCGCCAAATTTCCGATTTCCCCCCCCCCCACAAATAAACGCAAAAATTATCGGCCTAAATTTACCACTAACATGAAGCCCAACATGTCACGAAAAAATAATATCAGAATCACTAGGATCCGTTGAAGCGTTCCAGAGTTATTACCTCATAAAGGGACACTGGTCAGAATTGCAAATCATGGCTGGGTCATTAAGGTCAAAATAGGCTGGGTCATGAAGGGGTTAAAGGGAATCTTTGGTTTTGTGGGCAAATTATGCAAAACGTTAAGATTTAGTACTAGTTGCTGCCTCAGGTATCTGTGTCCATCACTATTCCACTTGTCTTATGTTAATTGTTCCCTTATGCCTGGACAACCTGTGCTCCTAGAGAAGAGCATGGTCCATGTGCTCAGTGATGGCTGATGACCTTGTCTGGCCATAGCGCCTCCGGGCCTCTTGATAAAGTGGGCAGTCATCCATCAAGCTTTGCACATATTTTGTCTCTGTTCTTCAGAAAGAAACAATCGCTGACATGAGTTTTATGTTCCTGCTGAAAAGTCCACACGATATATTATTTCCCATTGCTTTTAGTCGTTTGAGGTTGTCTGTTTGTTTGTTTTTTTTTTTTATCGGTGTATTAATACTGGTGTTTTAGCAATAGAAAGAACAACATTGTGGCATGGGAAAGTTTGCATTATAATATTGTGATAAAATAAGGAAACTATTCCTTGAAGCAGTTTAGCAGCAGTTTCTACTGGTTACATTTCAGTCACATAATAACAGAGCACAAAGGAATGAAGTGGAAAACCGCCAGAATAATGCTTTCTCCTCTCCAAATAGCCGCAGTACTTGGGTCTGACATTCTCATGAGGGTCTGACATTCTCATGACTTTTGAGATTTGTTCCACATAATTCATTTGGAAGGGGGGTTGTGTGTTTAACCAATTATGTCTTCCTGTAATTTCTAGTGTTATGACTTCCCATGATGAAAATCAAATAAGTTAGTCATTGTCATGATCACTCTCCCAGATATAGTTTTAAACCTTTGACAAAAATTGACCCCTTTTTTTTAAATTTTTTTTTAAAATTTTTCTTTCGAGCATACCTTCCTTTTCACACACGACCTGTAGAAAGCGTGCTCTTGCTCCCCTTCTCTCCCCTACAAGGTAACATTTTGCAGTCGCTAGTTCCAGTTCATCAGCATTCTGCCAGCTTTGTAGGTGCAGGAACTTCCTTTTTAACCGGTTAACACTCATAATCTGTTTTGACATCTCTTCTGCTAGAGATGGAGTAAATTTGACTACAAGCAGTGGAGACATCTAGTGGTCTGCATTAAAGTGATTTTTTTTTTTTTCTCTCCTCCATCTATCGCGCTCAACCTTTCCTGGGTACTTAACATTTTAAAATATCAGATAATGTTTTAAATTAATTTGCAGATTATCTAAAAATGAAGATGCAATAAGTTTTTGAAGGTTGTTGCGTCTTATTTTTTTGTCTCTGCCCCTAAATTATGCTGGTCTCAGATTAAAAAGCAAAACCCTGGTGATAGATTTCCTTTTGTGGCATATGGATGTTTTTGGGGGTCCCAAATGCCTCCCAGTCTATGAACTGGGGCAGAGACCTGGTTCTTCCATGATTTACTAGGATGTCAGTTTATTTGACACCGGCGGATAATAAGAATAAGTTGGCATTGTTTTTTGGGGGGAAATTTGACAATTGGCTGCCTACACGTTTCAATAATTTAAGGTACAGTAGTTAATAAAAAAAAAAACAAAAAAAAACAAACTTGGCACGCGTAGTAAATCAGAGAATATCAGGGACTCCAAACAGTGAAGACGTTTCGAGTGACCATCAATATAACGGATTGCAAAAGGCAGAACGGTACAGGTGTTTCTCACTAAATTTGAATATCATCAAAAAGGTAATTTTTCGTTTCCTCAATACAAAAAGTGAAATTCCTATTTTACAGTGATTTATTTTAAGTGTTTATTTCTGTTACTGTTGATTATGGCTTACAGCCAATAAAAACCCAAAAGTCATTATCTCAGTAAATTAGAATAACTAACAAAACACCTGCAAAGGCTTCATAAGCGTTTAAAAGGTCCCTTAGGCTACTTTCACACTAGCGTCGGTACGGGCCCGTCGCAATGCGTCGGGTCGACGCACGTTGTGAAAGATTTGCACAACGGGGGCAGCGGATGCAGTTTTTCAACGCGTCCGCTGCCCATTGTAATGTCCAGGGAGGAGGGGGCGGAGTTTCGGCCGCGCATGCGCAGTCGAAAATGGCGGACAAGACGCAGAAAAAAACATTACATGTAACTTTTTTTGTGCGTCGTGGCCGCCAAAACACGACGCATCTGTCGCACGATGGATGCGACGTGTGGCCATACATCGCAATGCGTCGCTAATGCAAGTCTATGGAGAAAAAACGCATCCTCCGGGCAACTTTGCAGAATGCGTTTTTTCTCCAAAACTGCGCATTGCGACGTACGTCACACGACGCTAGTGTGAAAGTAGCCTTAATCTGTTTCAGTAGCTCCACAATTATGAGGAAGACTGCTGACTTGACAGATGTCCATTAGTCAATCATTGACACACTCCACAAGGAGGGGAAGCCACAAAATGTCATTGCTAAAGAAGCTGGCTGTTCACAGAGTGCTGTATCCAATCATATTAATGGAAAGTTGAGTGCAAGGATAAAGTTTGGTAGAAAAAGGTGCACAAGCAATCTGGATAACCACAGCATTGAAAGGATTAAGAAAAGGCCTTTGATAAATTTGGGGGGAGATTCACAAGGAGTGGACTGCTGCTGTAGTCATTGCTTCAAAAGCGACCACACACAGACTAATCCAGGACATGGGCTACAAGTGTCGCATTCCTTGTGTCAAGCCACTCAAGACCAATAGACAACGCCAGAAGCGTCTTACCTGGGCCAAAGAGAAAAAGAACTGGACTGTGGCTCAGTGGTCCAAGGTGTTTTCAGATGAAAGTAAGTTTTGCATTTCATTTGGAAATCAAGGTCCCAGAGTCTGGAGGAAGAGTGGAGAGGCCACATTCCAAGCTGCTGGAGGTCTAGTGTGAAGTTTCCACAATCACTGATGGTTTGGGGAGCCATGTCACCTGCTGGTGTAGGTCCATTGTGTTTTATCAAGACCAAAGTCAGCGCAGCCGTCTACCAGGAAATTTTGGAGCGCTTCATGCTTCCCTCTGCCGACAAGCTTTTTGGAGATGGAAATTTCATTCTCCATCATGACCTGACCTGGCTCTTGTCCACACTGCCAAAAGTACCAATATCTGGTATACAAACAACAGTATCACTGTGCTTGATTGGCAGCAAACTCGCCTGACCTTAACCCCATAGAGAATCTATGGAGTATTGTCAAGAGGAAGGTGTTACTCGAGATTTCCCGAGCATGCTCAGGTGATCTCCGAGTATTTGGATGTGCTTGGAGAATTGGTTTCTGTCGCCGCAGCTGCATGGTTTGCGACTGCTAGCCAGCCTGAATGCATGTGGGGGATTGCCTGTTTGTTAGGAAATCCCCACATGTATTCAGGCTGTCTGAATACAGAAACTAAATCTCAGAGCACATCCAAATGCTCGGGAAATCTCGAGTAACGAGTATGCTCGCTCTTCACTACTGCTATCAAAGCAACCTGGGCTTCCATAACACCTCAGCAGTGCTACAGGCTGATCGCCTCCATGCCACGCCACATTGATGCAGTAATTGATGGAAAAGGAGCCCCGACCAAGTATTGAGTACATTTACTGAACATACATTTCAGTAGGACAACATTTCGGATTTTAAAATCCATTTTTTCAAGCTGGTGTTCTAAAGTATTCTAATTTACTGAGATAATGACTTTTGGGTTTTCATTGGCTGTAAGCCATAATCATCAACATTAACAGAAATAAACACATGAAATGGATCACTCTGTGTGTAATGACTCTATATAATGAGTTTCACTTTTTGAAGAACTGAAATAAACTTTATGATGATATTCTAATTTAGTAATACGCACTTGTTTAAGCTAACGATGTGGGTGAGTGATGAGCACTGCAATGGCAGGAAATTTCTTCATAATTTTTTATTGCCTGAAGTTTAATAAAAAATCTTTTCCAAATATTGTCTGATTTACGAGTACTAATTTTTATTTTTTTAACTACTTTACAAGGGATAGGATCCTACTTGTGCACCATATATAATAGTGCCGTGGTACCACTTTACTGTAATATAGGGTAAAGGCACTCCTTGTGTCATACACCTGGCTAATGAAAACCCATGGACATGCTGAGTGCATGTGACGGGAGAATTTCATCGTGTGTATATATAGTGAGGAAAATAAGTACAGGTATTTCATGCATGTATTTCTGTGAGAGACTTAATCTTATTTAAAAAAAAAAAAATCCAGAAAATCACATTGTATGTTTTTGCATAATTTGTATTTTATTGCATGAAATAAGTATTTGGTACAGAAACCTTTGTTTGAAATTAGTGGTCAGATTGTTTCCTGTAGTTCTTGACCAAGTTTGCACACTGCAGCAGGTATTTTGGCCCACTCCTCCATACAGATCTTTATCTTTTGGGGCTGTTGCTGGCCAACATTGAGTTTCAGGTCTGGAGACTTGATAGGTCACTCAAATTCCTTAAAATGCTTCTTACACTGTCACTCCTTTGGTTGCCCTGGCTGTGTTTTGGGTCGTTGTCATGCTGGAAGACCTAGCCACGACCCATCTTCAATGCTCTTGCTGAGGGAAGGAGGTTGTTGGCCAAAATGTTGCTATACATGGCCCCATCCATGCTCCCTTAAATACCATGCAGTCATCCGTTCCCCTTTGCAGAAAAGCACCTTTAAAGCATGTTTCCACCACCATGCTTCACGGTTGGGACCGTGTTCTTGGGGTTGTACTCGTCCTTCTTCCAAACATGGTGAATGGAGTCGATGCCAAATACTTCAATGTTGGTCTCATCTGACCACTTGACGTTCTCTGGATGATCCAGATGGGTAATTGACGAACTTCTAACAGGCCTGTAAATGTGCTGATGTGAGTAGTAGGATTTTAATCCATGACGGCATAGTGTGTTACTAAAGGTAATGTTTCAAATCGTGGTCCCAGCTGTCTTCAGGTCATTAGCCAGGTCCTCCCATGTAGTTCTTGGAAGATTCCTGACATTTCTCAGAATCATCGTTACCCCATGTGGTGAGAGCTTGCATGGAGCCCCCAGACTGAGGAAGATATAGTCATCTTGTGTTTCGTCCATTTTCTAATAATTGCGCCAACGGTTGTAGCCTTCTAACCAAGCTGCTTGCCTATTGTCCATTAGCCCATCCCAGCCTTGTGCGGGTCTACAATTTTGTTCCTGCTGTCCGTAGACAGCTCTTTGGTCTTGGCCATGGAGAGGTTGGAACGTGATTGAGTGTGTGGACAGGTGTGTTTTTTTTTTTTTTTTTTTTAAGATTCTGTATCTCACAGGTGAAGTGTACCTCCAATAAAAACTATAGTTCTCCATTCTTTGTAGGTGGGAAAACTTACAAAATTGACAGTGTATGAAATACCTTTTCCCCACTATAAGGCCTGGTTCAGATTGAGTTAGAGCAGTCCGTTCAACGCATGCGTTAAACGGACTGCCTTAACGCTACTCATTTTTTGGATCACGTTATGTGATCGCGCGCGCTAGCAGTGACGGACCCTCGAACGCTGCAGACCGCGTCCGAGGTCCGTCTCAGCATAACGTCACATCGCTAGTGCATGCCGATTATGACATGCGTTAGCAATGCGCTACATTATAGTCTATGGTAGCGTTATCGGATGCGTTACATTGCGTTAATGCCGCTTTGTAAAGCAATCCTTTAAACGGACTGCCATAACGCTATGTGAACCTAGTCTTACCTATTGACTTGGATGGTGGGGCTTGTGGCCCATTCTGACATGGCTCTTGTTTACAATGCTTTGTTTTAGTTGTTAGTTTTGCTTCTGGTATGTGAAGAAGCTATAAATATGCTGTAAATCATGTCCTTGTCATGTTTTACGTCTTCTGTACAGTAGATGTGCCATATGCTAAATACATTCTCGGGGCAGGGAGTGCTGGCTGCTGTAGCTTTTTGCTCCTGGGTGGTAGAACCCCCAGTTTTCATCTTTAACAAGAAGATGACGGAGAGATGGGAGTGCTGATAAAGCAGTCCTGTTGCCCATGGTCTGTCTACATTTTTCACACCTTGCGTTGCACTTAACATGATTTGTTAGTGTATCCTGAAAATAGCTGATCATATTGTTTTTTAATTGAGGTTTAGAATCATAGCATGGTAGAGTTGGAAGGGACCTCCTGGGCCATCTGGTCCAACCCCCTGCTCAAAGCAGGATTCGCTAAATCATCCCAGACAGATGTCTGTCCAGCCTCTGAAGACTTCCATTGAAGGAGAACTCACCACTTCTCGTGGCAGCCTGTTCCACTCATTGATCACTCTAACTGTCAAAAAGTTTATTCTAATATCTAATCTGTGCCTCCTTCCATTCAGTTTCATCCCATTGCTTCTAGTCTTTCCTTGTGCAAATGCGAATAAAGACAATCCTTCTACAATGTGACAGCCCTTGAGATATTTGTAGACAGCTATACACAGTCAAAATATTATAGGGAATCTCTGGCAACATAACATTTTAATGTATTTATTTATTTTTTTAAATGTCCCACTACTGCAGTTTTAGATGTAGAAAATGCTGGTGGTTTCATCATTACCCCCTTTACACCACTTCTGCAGAATCATAGGTGATGGCGTCCATCCAGTAAGAGTAAAGTGCACCAGCCTTGTCTTCTAGCTTCCTGCTGATCTAGTTGCTAGGCAATGGCTCAAATATTTTTATGTTGTCAAGGGAACAGACAATACTTATATTATTTTTCTTTTTTTGATATTCTGTTGTGATAACGTTTTACATACATTATATATACACAGCGGGTGAAATAAGTGTTGAACATATTTCTAAAGGTGATATTGACGTGAAATTCTCACTAGATGTCTAACAACCAATCCCATAAATTCTCTTGGATTCAAGTCCGGTGATAGTTTGGGCCATTCTACCAGCTTTATTTTCTTACCCTGAAACCAATTGAGAGTTTTCTTGACTGTGTTTGGGATCATTGTCTTGCTGAAATGTCTTCCCTTATTTCATCTTCATCATCCCAATAGATGGCAACAGATTTTTTTATTTTTTATCAAGAATGTCTCGTACATTTGTACATTCATCCTTCAATTGCCATATTTTGCGTAGTATAAGACGCATCGGACAATAACACCCCCCCCCCAAATTTTGGGGAGAAAAATAGGAATAAAAATGTTATTAAAAAAATGGTGGTGCATCTTGGCAGTCCTATTTTTACGGTAGATTACCGGTGCTTTTCAGCTAGGTTCGCAAGATCGTATTCTCTCATTAGAGATAATCTGGTCCATTATGCTAATCGCACTCTGATCAGAGTTTTGAAGAAGTGCAGTCTGATTTGTCATCCGTGTGCAGTGATTTTTTTTTTTTTTTTTTTTTCCCCCATGGAGTCATTGACTTGCAAAGCTGAGTGCAATCCCAATATTGGATGAAAATCTTGCATAGCTGCATAGAATAACATTTGTCCACGTGTGATCTGATATTTTGTCGGACCACACTTGGGTTGAAAGTACGGTTGTCTTCCCTTACCAAAATAATGGCTACTTAGAGGGAACCTGTTACATCATTTGCAGCTACAAGCTGCAGCCAATGCCTTTTCGGGGCTTACCTACAGCATTCTATAATGCTGTAGATAAGCCCCCGATCTATCCTGAAAGATAAGAAAAACAAGTTTTATTATACTCACCCGGGGGTCCGGCGCCTCCCATCTTCTTGCGATGTCATCTTCCTTGCTTCGTGTTGTGGCTCCTGCACAGGAGTACTGATCTGCCCTGTTGAGGGCAGAGCCAAGTACTGCAGTGCGCAGGCGCTGCGTAAGGTCAGAGAGGTCCAGCGCCTGCGCACTGCAGTACTTTACTCTGCCCTCAACAGGGAAGATCAGTACTCCTGCGCAGGAGCCACAACACGAAGCAAGGAAGATGACATCGCATGAAGATGGGAGGTGCCGGACCTGCGACGCCCATCGGACCAGGACCGTCCCCTGGTGAGTATAATACTTATTTTTCTTATCTTCCAGGTTAGATCGGGGGCTTATCTACAGCATTATAGAATGCTATAGATAAGCCCCGAAAGGCGGTGGCCGCAGCTTATAGCTGAAAAACCGAGGTTCCCTTTAAGTCCGCTTAATAAATGTGACCATCCTAAACTCCCCTCCCCCACCGCAATAATATTAGAAGTCACCAAGAAGTTAGGCGATCATATGAAAGTAAAAAGGCCAATGGCCGGGTGCATTGTTCCTGTCATAAAAAGCTAATATACTTTATCACTTACAGTAGGCAGATCATACCGTATATTACATCTTAACTGCTGCAGAACTGCTTGGGGGGGGGGGGACCCAAACGGTCCAGACATGCCAGAATTCGACAATCTGCAGCCAGCGCATTGTGTTGTGAGATTGCTGCAGATCATTATCTTGTGTTGCATGCTTTTCAATCTGTAAGTGCTTTCCACATCTACAGACTTGTTTTCGGTTAGATCAGTTCTGCAGTAAGAGATCAGTGTTAGGCCTGTTTCACACTTCCGTTTTTTCAAATCCGTCAAAATCCGTTGTTTTCCGTAAAAAAACGGATCCGCCATTTTTTGCAGGATCCGTTTTTTTTGTCCCATAGACTTCCATTACGGTTACCGCGGATCCGTCAAAAAAACGGATCCGTTTTAAAAAAAAACGGATCCGTTTGCATCAGTTTCCGTCAAAAAAACGGAAACGGATCCGTTTGGCGGACACAAAAACGGAAGTGTGAAACAGGCCTTATCGCTGGATAATCACTGAGGCTGTGATGTTTTATGCAAATATTTACATGTACAGTAAGTCAGTAGGAACTTTCTAATGACGTGTATTTTCTATAGATAGATGGATGTGGTATTCTGTTATCCTGGCTGCTCAAGCTAAAAGCCGGGCTATAGATGTGGCGCGTCTTCAGGGGCCAGCAGCATCTAGAATTGGTCGTGTGTGTCCTCTTTGTATAAAACAATGGATGCAATGTACCAAAGACAGGCTTTGATTCTGCTGAAGTGCTTCCTTGTGTCCAGTTACCCAGCCACATGGGTATTGTACCACTTTTTCTTTTTTCCACACCTTACATAGCCTGGGTCTGATCTTCAGGCCTCCTAATAATACCCTGTTGTAGCGACTTTTCTGGGGCTAGCAGCTTATTCACATTCAGATTGTACAGGATTTGCATAAGAGTCGCATACTTGAGTAGGATGAATGCTCGCTCTTTGTTATCCATTCATCTAGTTTCCAAATGAGCACCTCCTGCCACAGACAAGTCAGAGTAGTCTCCAACAAAGAACCTTGTTTGGAAGGGGTGACTGACGAGTGGAGTTTTACATCTTATTTATTAACATAAAAAATTATTTTTGTGTAATGCGCCTGCCAGATGGTCTTGCCGTCCAGGAATACTGCTCTAATTTCAACCAGTCTGATCATATTGTGGTCGGTCTATTTTCACTGCTACTCCTGTTAATTAAGTTTGTGAATTCTGATTTTATACTGCAGCTATGGTTCTTTAAAAGAGGTTATCCTGCAATAATTTAACAGGTATCCAAAGTAAAGGTGGTAACTTTGCGACCATAGGGGTTGAGTTCCTCACCTATCTCAAGAATGGGACACTTTGTCCTCTATTTAGAAAATGAAGAAAGGGACGGCTGAGCCTGTGCATTGCCGCACCACGCTGGAGGACTGATAGAGCTCTGCAGTACCTTTTTTAATGCCATCTCTATCATGTGTTATCATGCTACACTGATCACTAAAATACATGATCACCATGCAGCAATATTGGTTCTTCTGCCAGAATAAGAGACCTGCTTTATCTTACCAGTCACCTTCTGTGGGGGGTAATATATTGCCAATCCATCCACCTCTCCAGCAATTACATCCCATAGACAAATTTAGATTTCAGACATGTACCAATTTATTTGCTTATAACAGGGAAGTCTTCATGAAACTAATCCCTTTTAATTCAGAGATCCTATCAATACAATTGAAGGGGTATACCCATCATAGGTAGAGACAGCATAACACTGATCACAGTGCAAGGGAAGGCAGTTTTTCCTTCATTTTTTGCCACCAGAGAACAGAAAGGGACCCAGCACTAAAGCAGCCTTCTCACAATTGGTGGGGATGCTGCCGCTTCACTCACTTGATGACCGGCACAGAGATCCCTCAGTGAATGCTGCTTCATTTACAAGACTTGCAGAAAAATTCCTGATGTAGCTTCCCACAGACTTGGGGACTGATTCATTTGTGGGGTTTTTTTTTTTCCCCCTTAATTCTTTGACATTTTTCCCTGCATATCATCACCCTGCAGTGGCGGACCACCAAACACGCTCTCTGCCTAGCCCACGGCCAGCAGCATCACCCGTCTCCTGCTGCCACTACTCTCCTGGGAAGTACATTCGGATTATAAGACGCACCTTCATTTCCCACCCAAATTTTGGGGGAAACAGTGTGTCTTGTAATCTGAAATATACAGTATATTTCAGGCTTGCATAAATGACCCTAGTGCTCTATTAGAGACCTCAGAGTTAAAGGTTGAGGTTCCCCCCATTTATTACAATTGGCTTAATGAGTCTCTTGCTCTGAAATTATTTCCTTTGCCAGGCAATTGGCATCTATACTATTGCTTCTGGTTTAAAAAAGTTTTTTTTTTTTTTTTTTATTAAAAAAAATAGTTTTTGCGCATTCCTATTTCTCTCTCCATTCACCTCTATATGGGAGTGGCTGTAGGTATCATAGTTGCATCATCAAGTGGGATGGGACCCGCACCAGTCAGATATTTTATGGCCCGTTCTTCGCATATCCTCCTTGACCTTGCTGGATGGTTTTCGAGTTTGAACAAGGTTACATAAAAGACAGCATTAGATGGGTTTGCTTAAGGATGTTTTTCAGGAATGCTGGGCTATTTTTATTTTTTTTCCTTTTTTTTCTGTGTTTCTGGATCAACATGTTACCAGATTGTGTGACTAAAGGGTAGATGTATGTAGCAGATATTGTGACTTGGATGTGGTGATGTGGTGAGCTACATATAGAGATGCTGAGCAGATATATATTTATTTATTTATTATTTATTTCCCCCCCCCCCCCCCCCCCCCAGTACAACTTTGGGTCATTTGTTCCAGACAAGCATCTAATCAATAGATGCTCAGACTAGGACACATTTTAACCCCTTTCTTCCATGTGACGTACTATCCCGTCCATGTGCCCTGGGACTTAATTCCCAGGGACGGGATAGTACGTCACAGCGATCAGCGGCGCCCACGTGGTGAGCGCCGCTAATCACGGCCAGGTGTCAGCTGATTATCACAGCTGACACCCGGCACAATGTGTCACGGGCGGTCACGGACTGCCCCCGACACGTTAACCCCTTGCACATCGCGATCAAACACAATCGCGGTGTACTGGGGGTTAAAGGGAAGCATCAGCAGGGAGGGTGCTCCCTCCGTGCTTCCCTGAGCCCCCCACGGCAGCGCAATGTGCAGCGCTGCTGCGGGGGGCTCCATCCCTGCAGGTCCCCGAATCCAAGATGGCGACGGGGACCTTCGGGGGCCTGCAGGGAGCTGACTTCCTCAGTGCCTGCAAAGCGCAGGCATGAGGAAGCCAAGTGCAGTGCCTGTGACAATCGCTGATCTGTCACAGTGATCTGTGATGTGACAGATCATCGATCTGTCACATGACAGTTATGTCCCCCCCTGGGACAATGTAATAAAGTAAAAAAAAAAAAAGTGTAAAATAATTTAAAAAAAAAAAATCGCTAAATTAAAAAAAAAAATATTCCCTTCATTTTTTGGAAATAAAAAAAAAAAAGCAATAAAAGTACACATATTTGGTATCGCCACGTCCGTAACGACCCGCCCTATAAAATTGTCCCATTAGTTAACCTCTTTAGCGTATCCCTTAAAAAATAAAAATAAAAAACGAAGCAAAAAATGATTTATCATACTGCCAAGCAAAAAGTGCAATATCGCGCGATCAAAAAGACGCATCCATGGTACCGCTGAAAACGTCATCTTGTCCCGCAAAAAACGAGCCGCCATACAGCATCATCAGCAAAAAAAAAATAAAAAGGTTATAGCTCGCAGAATAAAGCGATGCAAAAATAATTATTTTTTATATAAAATTGTTTTCATTGCATAAAAGCGCCAAAACATAAAGACCTAAATGAGGTATCGCTGTAACCGTACCGACCAGAAGAATAAAGCCGCTTAATCAGTTTCACCGCACGCGGAACGTTGTAAACGCACCCCCCAAAAGAAATTCATGAAACTCTGGTTTTTGTTCATTCTGCGTCCCAAAAATCAGAATAAAAAGCGATCAAAAGATGTCACGTGCCCGAAAATGATACCAATGAAAACGTCAACTCGTCCCGCAAAAAATAAGACCTCACATGACTCGGTGGGTCAAAATATGGAAAAATTATAGCTCTCAATATGTGGTGATGCAAAAACTATTTTTACAAAAAAAAGCGTCTTTTAGCGTGTGACAGCTGCCAAATATAAAAACCGCCATAAATAGTAAATCAAACCCCCCGTTATCACCCCCTTAGTTAGGGAAAAATAATAAAATTAAAAGGAAAATGTATTTATTTCCATTTTCCCGCTAGGGCTAGAGTTAGGGCTGAGATTAGGGGTGTGTTGGGGTTAGGGTTGGAGTTATAATTGGGGGGGGTTTCCACTGTTTGGGCACATCAGGTGCTCTCCAAATGCAACATGGCGTCTGATCTCAATTCCAGCCAATTCTGCGTTGAAAAAGTCAAATGGTGCTCCTTCCCTTCCAACCTCTGCCATGCACCCAAACAATGTTTTACCCCCACATATAGGGTATCAGCATACTCGGGACAAATTGCAAAACAACTTTTGGGGTCCAATTTCTCCTGTTACCCGTAGGAAAATAAAAAATTGGGGGCAAAAATATCATTTTTGTGGAAAAAAAATGATTTATTTTCACGCCCGGGCGTTATAAACTTCTGTGAAGCACTTGGGGGTTCAAAGTGCTCACCACACATCTAGATAAGTTCCTTGGTGTCATTTGTTGGGGGTTTCCACTGTTTTGGCACATCAGGGGTTTTCCAGTCGCGACATGGTGTCCGATCTCAATTCCAGCCAAAAAAGTCAAATTGCGCTGCTTCCCTTCTAAGCTCTGCAATGCGCCCAAATAGTCGTTTACACCCACATATGGGGTATCAGCGTACTCAGGACAAATTGCACAATAACTTTTAGGGTCCTGTTACCCTTGGGAAAGTAAAAAATTGGGGATGAAAAGATCATTTTTGTGGAAACAATATGATTTTTTAATTGTACCGCTGTACGTTATAAACTTCTGTGAAGTCCTTGTGGGTTCAAAGTTGTCACCACATATCTAGATAAGTTTCTTGGGGGGTCTAGTTTCCAAAATTGGGTCACTTGTGGGGGGTTTCCACTGTTTAGGTACATCAGGGGCTCTCCAAACGTGACATGGCGTCCGATCTGAATTCCAGCCAATTTTGCATTGAAAAAGTCAAACGGCGCTCTTTCCCTTCTGAGCTCTGCCATGCGCTGAAACAGTGGTTCCCCCCCCCCCACATATCAGGTATCAGTGTACTCAGGACAAACTGCACAATAACTTTTGCAGTCCAATTTCTCCTGTTACCCTTGGTAAAATAAAAAAAATTGAACCTGAAGTATTTTTTCTGTGAAAAAAAGTTAAATGTTAATTTTTTTAAAAATATTCAAAAAATTCCTGTGACGCACCTAAAGGGTTAATAAACTTCTTGAATGTGGTTTTGAGCAACGTAAGGGGTGCAGTTTTTAGAATGGTGTCACTTTTGGGTATTTTCTATCATATAGACCCCGCAAAGTGGCTTCAAATGTGATGTGGTCCGTAAAAATAAAATGGTGTTGCAAAAATGAGAAATCGCTGGTCAACTTTTAACCCTTATAACTTCCTAACAAAAAGACATTTTGGTTCCAAAATTGTGCTGATGTAAAGTAAACATGTGGAAAATGTTACTTATTGCGTTTTTTGTGTGCCGTATCTCTGTGATTTAAGGGCATAAAAATTCAAAGTTGGAAAATTGCGAAATTTTAAAAATTTTCGCCAAATTTCCATTTTTTTCACAAATAAACGCAAGTTATTTGAATTAAGTTTTACCACTAACATGAAGTACAATATTATGTCACGAGAAAACAATGTCAGAATCACCGGGATCCATGGAAGCGGTTCAGAGTTATTACCTCATAAAGGGACAGTGGTCAGAATTATAAAAATTGGCGCGGTCATGAACGTGCAAACCACCCTTGGGGCTTAAGGGGTTAAAGGTAAATATCGATCAGCTATCACTTATCAAGAGCAATAACTTAAAAAAAAAAGCCTTGTTGGTCTAATGGATGTTAGAGGCCAATAAATAATATATTTGTGTTTATAAAAGTGCTGGCATCTAAAATAGCGTCTTTAAAATGCTAATGTTTTCATTCACAAACACTTCAGTTGCTGAGATGCATTAAAGCAGGCAATGACACAACAGGAAGGCAACATATAGATAACCTGCCAGAACAATAAACCCTGTACCAGGCGATAACTTTTTAGGACAGGTTGGTAATATCTTAATACCTATGCTGAAATATCACTTTGTTACCCTTCCAAAGACCTTTTTCTGATGCACAGCGCAGTGGCCTCATGCTGGGCTCTAGGGAGCCACTTCTTGCTGCACCTCTCCACATTACTATCACATGTGTATAGAGCCCATTTCTACATCGATAATGGCAGAGCGAACGTTAAAGGGCATTTGTCCTCCTCAAAACGCCACCACTTATACATTCATATAGGGCACTTGGCCGCTATAAAAATTATACATGTAGTGTGGATTTTGTTTTATTTTAGATAAAAGGAACATTGTATTACATGTGTAAATGAGATGTCATTGGTGCAGCCTAACCGCGGCCAAGTCTCAGTACACCGTTCTGGCCCGTCCACTATCGTCCTCGGCGCTTAGCCTTACTTTGAATGACCGTGATCACCTTGGAAAGCTGCCTGAATTGGATCCTCATCCCTACACACACCGACACTGCAGAGGCCGAGAGCACAAGTGTCAGTACAGGCATGCTCCCACCCCTATCTGTCTTCAGCGAGCCGCCTTACTGACAGCGTGTGCTCTTGATCCCTGCGGTATCAATGTGTGCAGATATGAGGATTCAATTCTTGCAGTCTGTTTTTGTACTCCTCCTCTAGCACCGCTGCAGGGACTCTCGCTTCTATATATTCTACCATTATAGGGATTCTGGATTCTTTAAAATGGCACATACCGTCACAGCGTGCCGTGAGGGAAGGATCACTGTTATTTACATTGGCCCTATGTGTGCCCTAACCTTGGGGTTTGTGCACACGTTGCGGATTCTGCTGCGGATTTTTCTGCACGGATTTTCCTAAATCCAATCCACAGCGGATTTGGCCCTGCGGATCCACAGCAGATTCTGCTGCGTTGTACAGTACCATTATATTCAATGAAAAATAAAAAACCGCTGTGCACATGCTGCGGATTTTTCCGCGCAGATTTGCTGCGGTTTTGAATCGGCAGCATGTCAATTCTTTGTGCGGATTCTGCAGCGTTTTACACCTTTTCCATTATAGGAAATCTGCACAAAAACTGCAGAAAATCTGCACTAAATCCACAGGTAAAGCACAGGTCATTTTACCTGTGGATTTAGGCTATGTGCCCACGTAGCGTTTTAAACCGGACACTCAAAACCGGACTCCTTCCCAGAAATCGCGCGGTTTTTCCCGTGATTATGTTCGCGATTTTGCCGCGATTTTCACGTGCGAAATTCAAGCACTTTCCAAGCGATTTGAAGCATTGCTTGGAAAGTGATTGACAGGTTGGTCACACTCGTCAAACATAGTGTTTGACAAGTGTGACCAGCTTTTTACTATTGAGGCTGACTATGCGGCATCAATAGTAAAAGAATGTTACAAATGATAAATTATACCCCGATTTTTTTTACCTTCCGACGTCCTGCACAGTCTCAGCGATGCTCCTGTTCCCAGCGATGCCTTGCGAGACCTGTGATGACGTTGGTCTCGTGTTGCTATAGCGATCTCACGAGACCGCTAGAATAACACGAGACTACGTCATCACAGGACCGTGCCGCAAGGCATTACTGGGAACGCTGAGGCCCGGGAAGGCTTGCGCGTGACACCGGAAGGTAAATATACCCCGATGTTTGTTTTTTGTTTTTTTTTACAGGGGTATGGTGCCCAGGGCCTGGAGGACAGTCTCCTCTCCTCCACACCGTGGGTACCAACCGCACATGAGACGCATAACTTTGCGCATGGTGGGCATAGCCACATGCGGGAAGTAAGCGATTCTCGTGCATTCCTATGGGTGCGGAATCGCTGCAATTCCGCTTGATCATGCTGCGTTTTTTCCGCGATGCTATTCCGACGCGGAAAAAAGCGCAGCATTAGTACAGCATGTGCGGAATGCCATAGGAATGCATGGGGTGCGTTCTGTACGAGTTTTTTAAACGTTTTTGCGCCGAAAATCGCGGCAAAAAACGCTTAAAAATCGCATCGTGGGCACACAGCATTAGAAAAATCCGCAGCAGAATGCGCAACTTGTGCACATACCCTTGCAGCGTGGCATGTAGAAGCAATACACAATCAGTCTTCAGTCTTTTTTTTATACCTTGAAGGATTGCAGCAATGCAGTCAGTTACTTATTGAATGGCCTGATTTTAAATATTTTATTATTTGCACAATCAGATTGTTTATTAGAAGATCAATGCAAAATATAAGGCGAGTGGCCTTATGCTGTTATTTCTGGAAATGTATGAATACATTGACAACTAGGTGTTACCTTTTCCCCTTGTCTTTTAAGATGTCTCCACACACGAGGCCTCGCTCACAACCACTGTCTTTATTGGTTGAGCGCTATCATATTTTTTTTCTTTAATCAGATAGCACTTGGACCAATGTTACTAAATAAGTCAGTGCTGTTTACTGGTTTTTGTTTTTTGTTTTTTTATAAACTTACCGAATCTGTCTGGGGAAGAAAAAAAAAAGATCTCATTTGCTGTGATTTCACTCTGAAATCAGAAGCCACTCGCCCATTAAAGTCTATGGGTGCCTGAAAAACATCGGACTGCACTTGGATGACATCTGAGTACAATCCAATTTCCATAGACTCTTACAATGGAGAAATGTTGTTCTCCACCTTCTCCTCACCTCTCATTTGAGAGCATTGGATCACACAAAGAGGTCACTCAGATCAGAGTATCATTACCATAATCATTTGATTCTCTTGGAGGAGAGCATAATTCCATCACTCCAATTGTCTTTGTCGGTCTATGCTTTTTTTTGCTGGTGTTATCATTTGACCAATATTTACATGTGTGCTGCATCCAATCCCTGTCCTCAGTGGTTTTGTGCCAGGCATGCACAGATCACAGTTGAGGACAGTGATTGGCTGCAAAGGTCACATGAATATACAGTAACAAAATAAACAAGCGGTGGCTCTGGAGCGGCTGCTGGAAAAAATGGCATCTTAACGGTTTCCTTTTTTTTTTTTTTTTCCCCTCTCTCATTCTTTGCTCTTACAATTTTGGTAATATTCTGTACAACCCCTTTTAAGGAACATTAGCTATTTTTTTCTCCTAAATATAGGCATTACACAGATAAATACTGTTCTATGTCAATCAATAGATAAAGGCTAATAGTGTAATTTTGTATATAAATGGTAAGTACATAAAAACCAGATCTGTTTTCCCTTCTGTCATGCTTTGATAAAGACCGGCAGCTGCACTTGTGGCCTAAAGCTTTTACTCCGGAGCGGCCCGAGCAGGCACACTAATGCCTCAGTTGTCCTGGATACTGACATCGTGCTGCATTGTAATCAAATCTCTGCCTTTTGTTGGGTGTTTTGGGATTTAGATCTGACCTCCAATCTTAGCAGCTGCTTTGGAAGAGACGGACAATACCCGGCTGTAAGGGAAATGCACAAAGGGGTCGAAGTTTCGTGGCACGATACCATTCCTTGCACAGTAAAATATCTAAAGGGATTTTCCAGCATTTCATAAATAGTAAGAACTGCGTGATCTACAAGTAGGGGAAATGTGATTGCTGCTTTCTTACTTTACTCATTAGGTTGCCTCATTAATTAACTGGCCTTTGCCCTGTTCTTCCTGTAAGCCAGCACCTATTGAAATAAATGGGAGAGACATACAGGTCCGTCCCATACTGGTGGCAAAACCAGAGATTTTGATGAGTATGTACAGTATCTGTATAGGAACAAAGAAATGGAGCTCGATGCCAAAGAAAGTAAAGGTACTGTCACACTAAGCGATATTGCTAGCGATATCGCTATGTGTGATACTTACCTACGACCCGCTGCCCCGCTGGTTATCGCTGATCGCGTGAGAACGTCCAGGACTGTTTCTTGTCGTCAGCTTCCTGCGGCGCTTCCTGTGGAGAGACGAGCGTGGAGCGACGAGCGTGGAGCCGGGCGGGAGGACACAGGATCGCCTCGTCTGACAGGTAAGCAGCGACCCCCGTCCCCAGCCATGTCGCTGGTGAGATCTGCCTGTGTGGCAGCTCACTAGCGACCACTTAGCGATGTACCAGCGATCCTGACCGCGTCATATCGCTGGTCGGGATCGCTGGTACATCGCTAAGTGTGACAGTACCTTAAGTCGAATAACTTATCAGTCTGAGCAGAGTCTCTGCACACTTGTATGCTAATGATCATAAAGTTCAGCTCTTTGTAGTTGTTATAGGGGCGTCCACTTAAGGGTGAGTGCACACAGTGCGGATTCAGCTGCGGATTTCTCAGCACGGATATGCAGGTAAAATGACCTGCGGGTACACGCTGCGTTTTGACACCTAGACAATGGAACAGGTCTCAAACCGCAGCGGAATCTGCAGAAATAATTGACATGCTGCGGATTTAAAACCGCAGCAAATCCACAGCATGTGCACTAGGGTGACCGCAAAAAATCGATGTCGGAATTTTGTCCGTCTGGACCCCACAAAACGATTCCCCTTTCCAGATATTGAGAGAGCCAAAATTTGAGCTCGATCAAACGACGTTAACCTGTGCCGCTCGTCGCTCAAAGTTTGAAAAAATCCAAATTGAGGTATTTTAAGATTTAGGTATTTTACATAGTCTGTTAGACTATAAAGAATGTGACAACAACATTGCAGAAATAGCCCTGACCAAATTTTCGAACCATTTGTGGTGTTTGAATGCAGAGTTGGTGGGATTATCGTTTTTTGATCCCACCATTACAAACAATGAAAAGTTGTTAATGGCTAATAAATTGCTCAGTAGCACAGATGAACCATCAGAGCACGCTAGGGTTGTAAATCCAAAAGTTAGGAAAGAAAAATTAAAAGAGGTAGTTGATGGAGGATTGGTAAATTTACTTACCAAAGAAACATTTACATTCTTTGACCGATTTAATATAAAAACAGATTTCCTAAGACAAAATCCAAACACCTGGCCTCAAAATAATGATTTCCAAGAAGGATTGAAAATTGTCAAAACATTAAAAGTAGTTAATGATATGGCTGAGCGTGGTGTTAAATTAATAACAGACTTTAACGACCTTCTGACAAAAGATGACGAACAAAAGCAATATGTCCTGCAAGTTGTAAGCAAATGCCGAGCATTATATTCTGACGTTTCAAAAACTACTTTAACAAAAGCTCTAGAATAGATTAGATAACTATGTAAAATTATCAACTCATGTAGGTTAGCGTGCTCTGATGGTTCATCTGTGCTACTGAGCAATTTATTAGCCATTAACAACTTTTCATTGTCTGTAATGGTGGGATCAAAAAACGATAATCCCACCAACTCTGCATTGAAATACCACAATTGGTTCGAAAATTTGGTCAGGGCTATTTCTGCAATGTTGTTGTCACATTCTTTATAGTCTAACAGACTATGCAAAATACCTAAATCTTAAAATACCTCAATTTGGATTTTTTCAAACTTTGAGCAACGAGCGGCACGGGTTAACGTCGTTTGATCGAGCTCAAATTTTGGCTATCTCAGTATCTGGAAAGGGGAATCGTTTTGTGGGGTCCAGATGAACAAGATTCCGACATTTTTTTCCCCCCCATATGAGATCCGGTCACCCTAATGTGCACTGCGGTTTTTAAAAGCCATTGGATAACATTGTACTGTACTCTGCTGCTGATCCGCAGCAAAATCCGCACCATGTGCACGTACCCTTATGGTGTTTTCCAGTAGACAGAAGTAATCTATTCTCAGGTTAGGTGATAAACATTAGAATACTGGAGAAAAAAGGAGCAAAACGACAATTGCAAAAATACCAATGATTTTTATTTTTAAATATCATACAAAAAGTGCACAAAAGTCTGAATGAGGTGCCAATATAAAGCAGATGAAACACACACCCGACAAACCCCTCGTCCATCCAAGATGGAAAGTAGTATCCTCATATATGTATTCAAAACATCATGCCTAATGAGTGGATGCCCAAAAAAGGAAAATGTCACCCCATGAAAATCAATGATCATATGATCCAAATTGCTCCTAAATAAATTCCCTGAGCATGGCTCAAAGTAGGGAACAGGACGTGTGCTGTCCTAGGGTGCGATAAGTCCTAAGTATAGACGGGGTCGACCACAATAAAAGACAAAGGTTAATGTCAGTGCAAAATCTTACCAGAGGATGCAGGAGGGGAAGCGTCTGGCAGTGACCCCTGACGCGCGTTTCGCGGCGCAAAAAGGCCGCTTTGTCAAGATGATGTTAACCAGGTCTCCACAGAACCTTCAAATACCCTGTGACCGGGATTACCCAATCAGAGCGGCGTCATCGGCGCATGCGCTCTGAGGTTGGCAGGCCCTGCTGCACAGAGCAGGTGTCATGCTGAAACTGGACACCGCTCACAAGTCCAAAGCGCCCGTCTACAGCATCGAGACACCATCTGTCAGCAGCGCACATACCACCACACAGAGATGCGCGCAGCCACCTATAATTATGTCCCATATATGGAATAAGGGAGAATCCCTAAAATCATTCAGGAAGGATCAATAATTTTGGAGGGGTCATGGCCATACAAAAACAATCAAAATATATATATAAATGCACATCACATATAACACGAGCAATAAACAGGCCTCCCATATTAAATATATCAGATGTATAAACTAAATATGGAAAAATATGGAACGTTTTTTGGCCTAGCCGGATCCCCCTCTACCCCCCCCCCTCACTCTTTCCCCCCCCCCTCACTTAAGTTTTGTTGCCTTGCAATATTTTTAGTGGAGATTTTAGATGCCTCTATCATTGCTGGAGATTTTTTTTTTTACTTTATAGGTTTAGTTAAAATACTGTATATCCTCCAACTCTAGTCAAAGTATAGGACAAGGAGCCAGACTCGGACTGGAGCACCTTATGCCCACCAGAGAAAATCATTCTTGGGGCCTACTATGTCAGCTACATAGAAATAAATACAAGTCCACCAATTGTGCGGTAAAACACGCTAATATCAGGGTATAATATAAGGTAGTACACAACTTGGTTTTGTAGCAGGGGTTTGGGTAATGCAGCCCACCTTATGGAATATATGCAGCACCCGACAAAATATAATGCAGTATCCCCATAGAGTATAATGCAGCCCCCCCACATAGAGTATACCTTAGTCCCCTCATAGGGCATAATGCTGCCTCATATAGTATGATGTCACCCCCCCCCAGAATATAATGTAGTCCCCTGAGAGAATAATGCAGTCCCCCCCCACACAAAATAATGGAGCTCCCTCATAAGGTATAAAGCAGCCCCTCTCCACCTCCATCATTGTTCTCCCCCTCCCCCACCATCATCATTGTCCTTTCCACCATAACAATCATTGCCTCCTTCACCGCCATCGCCCTTCCCCCACCACCCCCATCACTGCTCTCTCCATCACCTACATCATTGCCAATCTCCAATACACACAAAGCACTGCACCATACACACACACACACACACACACTCACACACTCACACACTCAGCACCACTCACCTCTCCGCACATCCCGGCAGCCTCTTCGTTGTCGGCAGCGTTCTGTCTGAAACAGCGCACTGAATGATGTCATCCAGCTGCGCTGTCTCAGACAGGAAGCAGGACGCCATTGGATCCCTTCAGCTCTGCTGCCAAGCTGCAGGGATCGCTCCCTGCCCGCTGATTGCCCTCAATGTGAGCTGCCCTGCAGGGGCCCACCTCAGGAGCCTGTCCCCGCTATTAAAGTGAAATGCAATCACTCCTCTCTATGCCCGTAGGGGCGTGGAGATGCGTGAATATTTAATTTTTTTTGAGCAGTGGGGAAATGCTTCTGTCTCCAGCTGCTGCTCCACTGGCACAGGGCAAGTCCCCTTGACTCAGGGGCCCCATAGCTGCTGGGTGTGCCGCTATTAGCGATACGCCACCGGCTAGAGGCCCCTGGAGCAGTGGCGGCCCTAGTCAGCTACTGGCCAGTATGCCAGCTGGTGTCGGTGCCTGGGCCCCCTCCGGTTCTCCAGTGGGCCAGTACGACCCTGCAAGGAGCTATATCTTATGTGTTTCAAATGTCGGTGAGTTGTCGGTTCAGTAAGAAGAGCTTGTTTGTATGTAGGTTTGGCTACAATATTTGTCAGTCTGCGGCGGGTCTGCATTATATTACTATTTGATATTTAGGCTATGTACCCATGTATGCGGGAAATTCCTGACTAAAAATTGGATTCCTTCCCAGGAAAAACGCGTTTTTTATGCGTTTTTTTTCTGGAGCATCCATATTCTCGTGGAATATAGTTGGAAATGCGGTTTTACCGCAAAATTAATGAACATGCTGCGTTTTTTATCGCGATGCAGTGTTTTTTTGTTTTTTTTTTTTGCAGAAAAAAATGCATCATGTGCACAAAAAAGGCAGAATGCGTTATAAGAATGGGATGCTTAATGTATGCGTTTAAGCATTTTATGCAAATTGTCTCTTTTAATCATTTTTGCATGGAAAAAACGCTTTTGTGGGCACACAACCTCCCAGCATTTTGTACATGTTTGTTGTCTTGGTTGCTTGCGCTGCAGTATTATAGCGATAGGCATCATGGTGACTACAGTACGGCCAGTATCGGCTCACAGCCATTTGTTCTGTTCCTCTAACATTATTTAGACTTGATGGAGATTTGGCTTTGTGAGTCTGGGGAATTGTTCATCACAGATCTCAAAGGTCTGCTGGGGAGGTCAGGACAGTGACCATATGGCTGTGCATTTTTCTTCATAGGGGGGAAAAAATGGAAACGGTCTCCTAGGCAGTGTCTGATGGCAAAAGTCTGTGAGGGGTGGCACTTATATCTGTCACTGTTTCCATGGATCCCACTTTTTTTTTTTCACCATTTGCAGCAACAGTGATCATTCAAAATAGCCTCAAATATACAGAGCGACAAAGGTGCTGCTGATTATCATCAGTGTGATAATGATATGACGTATCTATAACGTACAAGCAAAGATTTTGTGTGTATGCTATAGGAGAAAAAAGGAGAATTTCCATTCTTAATGATAGTTATAGTTTTGTAATTTGTTACTTTTACTTAAAGGAAATCTGTCAGTAGGAGCATACCTACTAAGCCATCTACATGGGCATGCAGGTCATAGGAACCTGAATAAAATGATCCCTTGATATCTGTGATCTGATGTCTTAGTCCAGAAAATTCCTGTTTTTCTTAATATGTAAGTGAGCTGTTGAGCTCTCTGGGCCGGACATAGATCTCCCTGAGAATCTGAATCCCGTTGTAAATGTAAAGGGGCATTGCCTGTCACAGTGGTAATGCCTCCTTTTATGTAAAATAAGCTCTGGAGGCAGATACTCGCAGAGATCTATGTCCGGCCCTTAGATCTTAACAACTCATTTACATATTAAGAAAAACTGGAATTTCTCTGGAGTAAGATATCGGATCACCGATATCAAGGTATCATTTCACTCAGCTTATTAAGACCTAATTACCTAGAGAGACAGCTTAGGAGGGTTCATTCTACTGACAGATTCCCTTGTAAGTTTTCAGAGATATTAAAAATAAAATTTGAAAAATCCAAATTTTAAACTAGCCATAGGCCTAAAGCTGAAAAATGGGCCAAACTATGTTTACAATAATTGAAAGGGGTTGTAAGGATTACCCCACGGCATTCCTCATCTCGGATTCCTGAGTACCGCTTTTGCTTATTTGGCCATGCGAGTTAAAAGGACTAGTAAGCGCAAGAAGAGACAGGGTTCCTGTTGCCTCGGCGGTCTCGAATGGATGTCATACTAGGGCAGCATCTTTTTCCTCGACTCTAGAAATTAATCATTAAAGTTTTATTTAGGATATGGAGTTAATATTTTTATTGCTCTTATGCTTATGGAATCAAAGTGGTGCAACGTTGCAAGTTTAAGAAATATCCTAAAAGTATAGAGCCTTTATGTAAAACTTTGTGTCTCTTCTCACTCTTATCCTCCTGGGGGGCAAACTCCAAGTGCGTGCAGCCCTAGACGCTCCGCTACATGCTCATGTATCTGCTGACTATACAAGATACGAGGAGATTAAAGCTTGTAATCAAGTATCTTCTTTTATTTTTTTTTTTTCTGTTTTGCGGGTAAGGGTTGGTGGGTGTGAATTTGGCATATGAAAAATGTGTAGGCTTTTTGCCAAGATAAAACGCTTACCACAATGTAAACTGTGACTTTCCATTGTTTGTAGCAGGGAGTGTATGTTCGTGTGTGTCATAACCAAAAAATATTATCCTTTGTGAGTTCAGGGAGAAACCTTTTTATGCCTATGATCATAAACTGTTAAGACTAAACAATGCCAAATGGGTCAATACATGAAAAATGCAATAACTGACTTGAAGTACTAGATTCAGTAGGTTAAAGAACTGGAAACATGCCAAATTAAAAATATCTTAAAGACCAACACTGATTCTTTTCTTTTTTTGTCTTTATCAGAGCTATAAGTTTGCATGGGTCCGGTTACAGGAATGACTCCAGACAAAAACGTTGAAACCCCCGGAGCTGAGAAAGTTGCAGGATTAAGTCCTCTTGACACAATGGGTAGCCTACCAGAAGAGGTTGGTGCCGACAAACCCAAGGCCTCTGCAGTGGACTGTGCTCCGGCAGACGAAGAGCTGACAAACTTGAACTGGCTTCATGAAAGTACCAATTTACTGAACAACTTCAGCCTTGGGAGCAGCGAGGGGCTGACAGCAAATAACCCACTATATGATATTGAAGGCGACAGTTCCCCAACTGATTGTCGAAACCCTGAAAAATCCTCTGCCTCCTCAAAGCCTCCATATTCATTCAGCCTCTTAATTTATATGGCCATTGAGCACTCCCCCAACAAATGTCTGCCGGTGAAAGAAATCTACAGCTGGATCCTCGACAGGTTTCCGTATTTTGCTACTGCCCCAACTGGTTGGAAGAACTCTGTCAGACACAACCTTTCATTAAATAAATGCTTTCGGAAAGTTGAGCGCAGCCTTGGGAAAGTAAGTAAAAGTGTTTTATATAACTCGCATTACAACGTTTACTAAAGCAACAACAAGAAAACGACAATCTCTGGATATTGTCACTCCATAGAGGAACACTTTAAATTTACACTACGATTAAAGTCATACTCCATCATAATTCTAAGGGATATTTGGGAATATATATATATTCCAAGTGTGTGTATGCCCGGGATTGGCATCTGCACCGTCGCAGCTACAGTCACACATCTGGACCCCGAGAGCGTCCTAGGCTATGTTGTGAGGCGAAATTTTAACCCCGCGTGTCCCAATTCACCAAACAATTACTACACACCTCAGCTGCTGCAGAACCTTATACTGCACACCCCTACACTTGAAAAAAAAAGCCTGCACCTTAAGATGTGGTGAATGCAGTCTATTTATTCCAACTATCAATTGATGTTGATGTGTACTGAAGACGAGCAACGCCTGTCCTGGGCGTCCTTTTGGGCAGCTATGAGGTGTACCTGACTGGTGCTAAAAAAAAAAAAAAAAGGAGTGTTAGTCTGTGTGCTACCCGACTTTCATTCTTTTTGGTACAGATAAGATATGGATAGACAGATATGGATAAATGGATAGATCAGATTTCTAATCTGCTTTTGCTATTGAAAACATTATCTATGAGCTCAAAAACCTTTCAGGTGATGCGGTTTTTTAAAAAGCTGATCTGCTTTTGCAGCTGAAAAAACGTATCCTCAAAAAACGCAGGAAAAACGCTGTGTGTGAATGTAGCCTTAGATCAGGAATAGAACAGTCATTTATAGGACTTTTCATAACTTTCTCAAATTCCTATGAAAAAATATTCAGCACATTCTGCATTGAACTACTGTACCCAATTTATTATATATTTTCGGAGTCGGACCATTTTCTACCGAATCCGACTCCACAGCCCTGCCTCTCACCCCCCCCTCTCACCCCCCCCTATCCTGGTATGCATGGTTTTCTCACCCCCCCATGCTGGTATGCATGGACCTCTGACCCCCCCCAATCCCGGTATGCATGGTCCACTGACCCCCCCCAATCCTGGTATGCATGGTCCTCTCACCCCCCAATCCTGGTATGCATGGTCTTCTCACCCGCCGCGTCCGCCCCCTTATCCTGGTATGCATGGTCCTCTCATCCTCCCCTAACCTGGTATGCATGGTCCTCGCTTTCCGCCGCCATTTTCTATCAATAAAAAGAAGGATTAACCTGATCGCTAAACGGCGTAGCAAGAAAAATATCAATAAGCCAGAATTACGATTTTTTTTTTTTTGGTCGCCACGACATTGCATTAAAATGCAATAACGGATGATCAAAAGAAAGTATCTGCACTAAAATGGTATTGTTAAAAACGGCAGCTCAACATACCTAAAATAAGCCCTCACCCAACCCGAGATCATGAAAATTGGAGACGCTACGGGTTTTGGAAATGGCGTATGGTTTTTCTTTTTTTTTCTTTTTTAGCAATTTTGTTTTCACCTCTTAGATAAAAAAGAATCTAGGCATATTTTGCGTCTATGAACTCGTAATGACATGGAAAATCATAATTGCAAGTCACTTTTAGCATTTAGTGAACCTAGCAAATAATCCAAACAAAAAACAAGTGTGGGATTGCACTTTTTTTTTGCAATTTCACCACACTTGGAATTTTTTTCCATTTTCTGTTACCTGACATGGTAAAACCAGTGGTATCGTTAAAAAGTACAACTCGTCCCGCAAAAAATAAGCCCTCATATGGACATATTGATGAAAAAATACAAAAGTTATGGCTCTGGAAAGAAGGGGAGCGAAAAACGAAAACACAAAACCGAAAAAAGCTCTGGTCATTAAGGGGTTAAAGACTCCCAAGTGTTTGTGTTATCATTTGTTTTGCGCTGAGTGTGGATAAAATGACCTACAACCTGCTTCACCAAACCAGCAAGTTTATATTACTGTGATATCAAACACGGTGTTTTTTTTTTTTTTTTTGTTTGTTTAAACCAATTCAATGGCTTAAATTCAGAACTGTGCTTAACCCCTCCCTGACATATGCCTCATTATGATGTACAATGGCAACCATTGTGACATCATGAGGGGCGGGGCTTGATACGCACACACTGTTTCCCCATTATGCAAATAGGGGCATTATGACATCATAATGAGGGGTGGGGCTTGACGCGCACACACTTTTTCCCCAGTATGTAGACAGGGGCAAAATTATTTGGTGAATTGGAACGCGCGGGGTTAAAATTTTGCCTCACAACATAGCTTAGGACGCTCTCGGGGTCCAGACGTGTGACTGTGCCAAATTTTGTGGCTGTAGCTGCGATGGTGCGGATGCCTATCCCATACATACATACATACATACACACACACACACACACACACACACACACACACACACACACACACACACACATACACTTGAGCTTTATATATTAGATGTCGTCACTGTAGAGAAGTCTATATTTGGAAGTGTTTCCCACCAGCTGCACATCCAGTCACTGTACACTTGCATGTCTCGCTGTGGTCTCGGATAGCAGTCTGGTTTGGGTTGTCATGGTAGCACTTCCTCCTCCTGGCTCTATTCTTCAGCTCTCAGTAATGTGAGATCATACTCGGTCTTTCTAAATTGAAGCTGCGCGCTCCTTTTATTAAAGATTAGAAGAAGCGGGCGATTTCTTATCTCTGCTCATTCTGAGCTTAGGAGTCCAGTGGTCGGACATAACCAATCGCCCTCTTATCGCTGCATGCTCCGTTATATAAAGGCTGTCAGTCACTGACTAGTACCGCCTACCGGACTCTTAAGCCCAGTATTAACTACATATAAATGCTTCTAAATCGTTTCCCCCAAACCTATATGTCAATCTGCTCCATCATGCATCCTGCTCTGCTGCGCAGCATTTTTAAGCTGACCTGTTCCCTCCAATATAGCATTAGGAGTTTTGTGAAAGTCCTTAATCTCTCTTTCATGGCCATAAGAAAAAGGACACCAAATTGAAGCTTCGCATGGCTTTAAAGGCTATGAAAGAAATCTGTGTCTTCTGTGTATCTTGCTGTCCACTACATAATCTGTCTCTAGCATGAGAGATGTATTTACATTTTTTTTAGGCCTATTAAAGGGAGTCTGACAGCACAATATGACTGTTCAGGCCCAGCACAGGCACTCTGTGCACCCTTGTTGTGGCCAATCTTGTTTTCCGTCTCTATCCACTTTTCTGACTCGTGTAAAGCCAGAACAGTAAATTAAGGTAGAACATAGATGTAAAAAAATAATTGGTGCGATTGTGCACTAAACTGCTTCGTCACGCACCGAGCGCCTGTGCTTGGTCTGACCAGTGATTTTCTTCTGACAGACTTTACATGACTTTATGTTCCTACTGATGGGTGTTTACTGGTTTTAGACGTAACAGATTGGTCTTCTAAATCGGAAAAAAGTGACAACTATTATGAAGCCCAGCTCGGATATAATGAAGGCCGCCACCTTTTGGGGCTAGATCTGCTGGGGCGTCAGATGTCACTTGGTATGTTACAGGTACTAGCTTGTCGAGCTGTGAATGGTTCAAGAGGGTATTTTGTACTGGTGTTTTTTGACATTAATGCTTACGTTTTTTTTTTTGTTTGTTTGTTTTTTTGTGTGTTTATTTTAGGTAAATGGAAAAGGTTCCTTATGGTGTGTTGATCCAGAGTATAAACCAAACCTTGTACAAGCACTGAAGAAGCAGCCCTTTTGTGCAGCACTTGCATTGTACACTCTTCCTGCCTCTCCTTCCAGGTATGCAGGGATTTGGGTACTTGTGAAATTCTTGATCTGTTGCCCTCTGAAGACGCTGTGCTTTTTGAAGCTAAGAGCAAAGGTTCAGCTTCTTAACATTCCTAGTCAATCCCATATACTTCTCTTCTGCGCCAGAAGTAACGTCTCAATTTGCTCTTCTCTTTTGAAGTAAGTACACTTAGTCCAGCTCCCTAAGAGCTCGAGAGACAAAACAGTCTGATGTGTATAAAAGTAAGAAACCATCTCCCAAGCAGCATTTAAGCTGAAACCGGTTTTTGATGAAACAATAGCGTCTCTGACCTGGGTGCCTCTAGTGTCCTGCTTGTAGTCTGAAGATTAGTGTAAATATGAACATATGTTAACCCCTTTCCGACATTGGGTGTAAATTTACGCCTATATCGGACTCCTAACCTTTGGTGTGGGCTCTGGCGGTGAGCCCACTTCTTTCCCGGCACATATCAGCTGTTTTGAACAGCTGACATGTTCCCAGAACAGCCGCGGGTGGAATCTCGATCCACCCTCGGCTATTAATCCATTAAATGCTGCTGTCAAACTCTGACCGCTGTATTTAACATGCGCTTCCGGCAATTGTGCCAGAAATCTGCCCACCGGTGACCCGCATCATGTGATCTCGGGTCACCGATGGGTTGGCATGACAACCAGAGGTCTCTTGCAGACCTCTATGGTTGTCAGTGCCGGATTCCTGTGAGCGCTGCACCTGGTGGTCGGCGCTCATAGTAATTCAGCAATTCTGCTCTACACAGGTGATCTGATCATCGCCTGTATGTAGCAGAGCCGATCGAATTATGGCAGCTTCTAGCCTCCCATGGAGACTATTGAAGGATGCCAGAAGTGACATTTTTTTTTTTATTTTTTTTTTTATTTTTAAAAAAGCATTAAAAAGATAAAAGCTCAAATCACCCCCCCCACTTTCGCCCCATTCAAAATAAAACAAACAAACACATATTTGGTATCGCCGCGTTCAGAATCGCCTGATCTATCAATAAAAAAGATTAACCAGATCGATAAACGGCGTAGCAAGAAAAAGTGAAAAACAGAATTTACGTTTTTTTGGTCGCCGTGACATTAACCAAAATGGTATAATTAAAAACGTTAGCTCGGCGCACAAAGAATAGTCCCTCACCCAAAATGAGATCACAAACAATGGAGACGCTATGGGTATCGGAAAATGGCGCAATTTTTTTTTTTTTTACAGGAAATGTGAATTTGCTAATAAAAAAAAAAGTTACTCTTTTGAATGTGGGCCCTTATAAACATTAGACCCCCCCCTTACAGGAAACTCTTTTGACATCAGATTGTGTTTGGTCATTTTATAATAAATTACTATTTTCTTTCAGTGCATCACCGCTTAGCTTATCGTCTGCAACGAAACAGACCCGGGGACAATCTGTGAAGGGTATGTCTAGTTTGTTGCATTATTTACTCACACACTGACCATTGTTAAGTGTTAGAACTATTGCTGGCCTTAAAGGGAATGAAGCAGCCCGGTTATCAGGTAGCGCACAGCTGATCTTGAAGTATGTTGCCCCTGGCCAAACACGTCCCTAGTACGGCCAGTGACCACTGCCAGAAAGATTTAGTATTACAAGGCTAGTAATCAAAGTTGTGGAACATGTAACACATGGACGAGCTGATCCCACTAAAGCAAGAATGGATGTTTAGTTAGGGGTCTTTGTCATCTTCCGTGATGTCCGTATTCCTTATTCCTTTAAGTTTCCGCTGCAAATTAGTTGAACCTAAATTTTCACACTTGACATATGAGAAATACCTAGCTATATAGCTATATAGATATAGAGATATATAGCTATATAGATATATATATTTATTTTTTTTTTTGTTTAGCTCCTAAGCATCTTTTGACCTTGTGTACGTTACCTGCAAGTTTATATTACAGGACACATTCATAAGTACTATTCTGTGTAATTGGAAATGTTGCAATTTTCACACTAGGTTTTATACTAGACTCGCACATGCTGTTCTGTACAGAAGCGTTTTCAGCAGTCTTGTTATCAGGAAGGATTATAATTACAGGTAACATCTCTGGATACTGTACAGTAGATGACACAGGCTTCATCATTTAGAATGGGTAATATCACAGCTCGCCTCCTTCCTGTACAATGACTGGTAACACCTTTTGTATACAGAAGATAACGGCTACACATCCTGTAAAATGAATGAATGATTGATTGTCAGCTCTCCTTCTCCGCCTGTACAATGACTGATAACGCTTCTATATACAGTAGATGACACAGGATCCACCATTCACTGTAGGCGGTCACAGCTCACCTCCTCCGCCTCCTTACAATGATGAATAGAACCTCTATATACAGAGACCATTCACAGTAGGTGATATCACCGCTCATTTTCTTGTACAATGACTATACAGTAGATAACATAGCATCCACCATATACAATTGACAGTGTCACAGCTCACCTCCTCCCTCCTCCCTTCACAATGACCTTTGTGTAGATGAGACCATGATTATTAAACACTTACATACAATTTAGTAGAGTCGGGGTAAGTCAATTGCTGTTAATGTCCATGTCATAGGCAGGAGGTAGAAGTCTAATATTGTGCTTAATGGACAGTAAAAATTGCAAGATAGTGCTGATATATTTTTTTTTTACATAAAAACATAATATAAATATTTGACATGGGCAGGGGTAAGGTCCTGTACTCACCACCTCATGTAATTTTTTTTCTGTATATTCACCATCGCTCTTGTCCATAATGTACTTGCTATAACAACTTTGTCATTTTGAGATGGCTTTTGCAAAATGTTTCATAGGGCCATGTGGCAAGTCTAAAATTTTACATGGATACTAATAAATTATACAATGTTAAATTATAAACCTTAAAAGGTGAACTGTGAAAATCCATCCAACTAGAGCAGGGATGTCAAACTCTTACACACAAAAGGGCAAAATTAAAAGTTGGAAAAAATCGCTGGCCAACCTTGATATTTATTAAAAACAAATGTTTACAATTGAGGACGTTTTTCCTTATGAAAAGTTTCATCATTATATTTGATATGGAAACAAATTTAATTGGCTTGTTCTGCAATAAAAAGTACATTTTAATAGATTTTAGACTGGTTTGCACATACGGTTAATCACAAATGGAGCATACTGGAATAATATAATGCTATGTATGAGCAGTAAAGGCATATGGCCTAATTTAAAAATGTAATAATAAGGGATAAAAAAGCCTTGTGTTAATAATACAGATAATAATGTATGATTCCATCAAGTGTCCCCCCCAAACATGATACCCCCGCAGTGTACTCCTCCGTACGTATGGTAGGATGATCCTACTGTACCCCTTAACAAAGTATGGTGACTTATCACAGTATGATGCCACAGCTGTGATCCCCACAATCCTCCATACAGAGAAATGGGCCTCCATACAGAATAATTGGCCCCACATGGTCCCCGACATAGCGGTCCAAACATAATCACCATGAGGGCCAGATTTGGCCCGCGGGCCAGTTTTTGACATGTTCACTAAAGGCTAATTTGGATGGGACTCATCAGTGTACCAAACAAAATTTGACAACTCCTTTGCCAACCTCCCCCCAAATATTCTGTATTTCATCTTGTACATACTACCAATCTCTTGCGTTAATGGCTTGCTGGTGTCACCACTCGGTCCCAGATCTACCTGAAGAACAAGGCCCTGATGCGCTCTGTCAGTGGCGAGGTATTCGTAGTCTTGGAATTCCTATACATGTGCCTGAGAATGCGATCCACGTCTCCACTGACAGCCGCGCACATCCAGGTCGTATTCGCCATTCATTTATGACAGGTCCTGTGAATATGCCATAAATGCACGACATGGAAATATCCCTTTTAAAGAGCATTGAAGGTAGTATGTCACCAGGAAGGGCTTCCTTTAACTTGGGACCCAGTAGTAGTTCCAAAAGTGGAAAGGAAAGCAGTCCATACTTAAGTGCAACCACGTGGCCAGATGGTTCAATGATGTTTACTTATGAGAGTATATGGTGGGCTTGGCACTTTTGCCCAGACAACTTTGATGAAAGGACTTTCTGACTTCTAAATCTCTTCTTTGTGCTTTGCAGATTCTGATATTGATGCTGCCACTGCAATGATGCTCTTAAATAGCTCAATCAAGCAGGAACCTTTGGATTGTAAGAATACCGATTTTTTTTTTTTTTTTTTTGCGTTCTTTGCTTTTCAAGTTGTATGTCAATTTTATCTGTAGTATTTAAAGGGATCTTGTTGCTAATGGAACACATCCATCTTTTGATTATCGTTTGTGCTGTGCATTCTCGGTGCCAGAGAACCATGGCAGCCTGTGCGCACTGAGCATCTATAGACCACCCAGTGCGCATTGCTTACTTTAGTAGTCTACCTATGTAAACATGTGCCCGCCAATTGGTAGAGACTTGCAGACCTGTGGTTTTATTGTGCAGTCGGTCGGTTTGTGAAAACTGACCCTTAGGCCGGGGTCACACTTGAGAGTGTAATCCGAGAAACTCTCGCATCAATACCCAGCACTGCCTCCGGCACTCTGGACCCCGGAGTGTGCTGCTGCATAGAAATACATGCAGCTACACACTTCAGTCCCACGTGTCGGCAGTAGCGAGTTTCTCGCATCACACTCGCAAGTGTGACCCCTGCCTTAGGCTACTTTTACACTTACCGCATTTTTTGCGGTCCGTTATTGCAGGCCGTTGCGGATCGCCTTTTTTTTGCCCAAAACTATGGAAATATTATTGGAAAAAGAAAATGGCGTTCCGCAAAATCGGACGGCACGGTGCATCGCAATAACATACTTCCATTTGTTTTTGCGGCCCCATTGGGGGCAAGCTCGATCTTTTATCACAGTCGCAAAAACGGGCCTCACGGCCATACGGCACATGGCGCACCATGGAATTTTTTGGGGCTGATTTTTGCAGCCCCATAGAAATCTATTGGGGCCGCAAAAAAAACAGGTTAAGTGTAAAAGCAGGCTTAGTGTGTATTTCCACCACCTCTGATTTTAACTGCTGTATGGAAAATGCCATCTTCCAGTAAAAAGTGCCCTTATTTATTTTTGACTCAAACAATCCCATGTATAATGCCTTAAGGCTGCGTTATACAGACTTAAAAATTATCTGTAAATTTCAGTCTGTTCTGTAGTTGATTTTGTTTGACCTTATTTTCTTTAGACCAGAAGCCTAAGCCCCTCAAGGTGGTGCTACCTAAGAAACGCAATTACACCAGCGCATTCAAGCATTGTACGTCACTGACTCATCAAGAAAACGATTCCACGGTCATCAATATCGATCCAAAGGAGGATCACAACTACAGTGCGAGCGGCTCCAACTCTCAGCGATGTGAATCTCGATCCAGTGTGTCTTCCTTGTCGTCGGTGGATGAGGTCTACGAGTTCATCCCAAAGAACAGTAGGGCAGGAAGTGATGGTAGCGAAGGGTTTCACAGCGAGGACGAAACTGATATGGACTATGAAGAAGATGCTCTTGGTGACAGCGGTTATGCTTCCCAACCCTGTGTGAATTCCTCTGGCAAAGATTTGCACGGCAAAAAGCTCCGAAAGGAGGCGTGCCAAGATATTGACGAGGAGCTCAAAGAGGCGGCCGGCTCTCTGCTCCATCTGGCTGGAATCCGCACTTGTCTGGATTCCATTTTAAAAACTGCAAAAGCCCAGTCACAAAAGCATAGAAAATAGTCATCTTGCCAGTCCTATTTTGCTTTACCTGGTTATTTTTTGGTGGCTTTTTTTTGCCTGCCTTCACCCACTCAGTGTGGCAATATTCTTTCATTTTATTTTTTAATTTTTTTTAATTTAGGAGATCAAAGCCATAAGATGTGAGGCTTCGTTTTTATTTTCTTTGCAAGGTTGATTTTGATTTTCTTTTGTATTTTTTTTTTTTTTTTTTTTTTTTTTTAAATTATTACTTTAATTATTACTTTAAAATTTATCTTCCCTTACTCCCACCACTTCCCAAGATTACTGCCTTGGATCGAATTTTTTTTTCTATCATACCAGAAACGCATAAAATGCAAACTCCCTGCAAAAAAATTTTTTTAGAAAATAAGCTATTCCTTTTTTTTTTATTATTATATTAAAGTAGTGATGATCACGGACGATTCTTCAAATTGCAACATAAACTTCACCCAGAGGCTGCTGGCGCGACACTGACTGCTGTACCTGCTTTTCATTTTTGGCCACTGTGCAACCAAGTGATAAAACATTTCAGTATTAGTGATTAATTTTTGCCAACTATTTATATGTCGAGTCGATGCATAATGCAAAACAAGTAATGTATGTAAAGCAAAGCTTCTCCTTCCTTCCGCTTTGCACGTGAGCTTAAAGACAAGACGTCTTTAACTTTTGTGACCCGATGAGAATATTCTCTGCTATAATGAAATGGCCCCTTGAATGTTTAAAAGTTGTACCACTGTACCCATCCTTCCGTGTACCTGCTCCGGCCATGCCGGTCGGTCTGTTTGTGCGTGTACATCCCATTAATTCTGTCTCCAAAACAGAGTTAAAGCCTAACTCCACTGCAGTGACTACATACACATAGGTCATAGCTCTTTTGCTTTACAAGTGGCCACATTTTCAGAGGTGGTCGCAGGAAATTTGGTCTGCTAATGCAATGCATCGCAGCCTAGTGCATGAAGCACAAGACCGTGACGGAATAAATTGTAATCTTCAAATGGAAGGAGACGTCTACAGGGGCAGGGAATAATGTATGCTCGAAGAGGAGAAGTGGAGTCAGGCTTTAATCTAGCCTTTTTGTGATATCGGTCATTGTGCATGGATCAGAACAGAGCACACGGTATTGCGTGCTGTATAGACGCTGAATTATTGCTTCTCAGCGGTAACATAGCATTCCGTGTACAGTTAAAGGCTTTGATACAGGTCTATCGTGGCTTTGTAAAGATCATTTTGTAGTGGCTTTATTTTTTATAAGTTCTGTATATAGATGGGTAAAACCCCTTCTTCACAATCCCAGTGTCTTCATCTCACAGGATCGTACGCATGTCTCCAGGCACGCGATTACTGTGGCTGATTGTCATAGAAATATTTCACCAGGATGACATCATATTATTTTTTTTTTTTTTTTAACAGATGCTCAGAAATCAAAACCACTAAGACAGTCTTCCAAGGTGCCAATTAGGAAATTGTAGACATGATTTTGCGCCCCCTGTCATCTACGTTCAAAAGAAACTAGGAGGCAGAGTCGCAAACACTTCCTGCAGCCATGACTATTTCAAGGGCTGAGAGGGGGGGGCGGTTTAGTAACAGGTTTATTAAAATTTCAATTTTGCAGTTTACCTCTGCGTTCTCAAGAATTGAGGGATTTATAATTTCTATAGTTTACAGCGCATTGCCAAGGTTACCGGCCACCACTGCAGCCTTTCAGCGGTGACCGGTTTCCTTGCATTTTTCAAGTTTCTTGCTATGAAGCTTGCAAGCGCTGCTCTGAAGCTGGCATATTGTTAGATCCAGTCAGTTTCAGTATCCCTGCACTCCTCCAATGCTGTAGAGTCAAACATATGCTACCGTTCAAAAGTTTGGGGTCACCAAAAAATTGTGTTTTCCATGAAAGCTCCTACTTTATTAATCAAATGAGTTGCCAAAATAATTTAACATCTAGTCCAGACATTGACAAAGTTTGAAAAAAAAAAAAAAATTTTTTTATTTGAAATAATAATAATTTTCTCCTTCCAACTTTGCTTTCGTCAAAGAATGCTCCCTTTGCAGCAATTCCAGCATTGCAGACCTTTGGCATTCTAGCAGTTAATTTTCTGAGGTAATCTGGAGAAATTTCCCCCCATGCTTTCAGAAGCCTCTCCCACAAGTTGGTTTGGCTTGATGGGCACTTTTTGCGCACCATACAGTCAAGCTGCTCCCACAACAGCTCAATGGGGTTGAGATCTGGTGACTGCGCTGGCCACTCCATTACAGATAGAATACCAGCTGCCTGCTTCTTCCCTAAATAGTTCTTGCATAATTTGGAGGTGTGCTTTGGGTCATTGTCCTGTAGGATGAAATTGTCTCCAATCAAGCGCTGTCCACAGGGTATGGCATGGCGTTGCAAAATGGAGTGATAGCCTTCCTTATTCAAAATCCCCTTTACCTTGTACAAATTTCCTACCTTAGCAGCACCAAAGCAACCCCAAACCATCACATTACCTCCCCCATGCTTGACAGATGGCGTCATGCACTCTTCTTCTTTTTAGTTGTTCTGCGTCTCACAAATGTTCTTCTATGTGATCCAGACACCTCAAACTTGGATTCGTCTGTCCATAACACATTTTTCCAATCTTCCTCTGTCCAATGTCTGTGTTCTTTTGCCCATATTACTCTTTTCCTTTTATTAGCCAGTCTCAGATATGGCTTTTTCTTTGCCACTCTGCCCTGAAGGCCAGCATCCCGGAGTCGCCTATTCAATGTAGACGTTGACACTGGCATTTTGCGTGTACTATTTAAAGGAAATCTATCACCCCTTTTTTTTTTTTTTTTGAATATGTAGCTGCCGGCACCGACATCAGGGGCTTATCTACAACATTCTGTAATGCTGTAGATAAGCCCCTGATGTAACCTGAAAGATAAGAAAAACATGTTAGAGTATACTCAGTGGGGGAGCGCTCCAGTCCGGCGCCTCCCATCTTCATACAATGCCGTCCTCTTCTTTCCTTCCTGTCGTGGCTCCGGCACCCAGACCCCCCCCCCAAGTGAGTATAATCTAACTTTTTTTTTTTTTCCTTATCTTTCAGGTTACATCGGGGCTTATCTACAGCATTACAAAATGCTGTAGATAAGCCTCTGATGTCGGTGCTGGCAGCTCATATTCAGAAAAAAAGGGGTGACAGATTCGCTTTAATGAAGCTGACAGTTGAGGACCTGTGAGGTGTTGATTTCTCAAACTACAGACTGTAATGTACTTGTCTTGTTACTCAGTTGTGCAGTGGGGCCTCACACTTCTCTTTCTACTCTGGTTAGAGCCTGTTTGTGCTCTCCTCTGAAGGGAGTAGTACACATCGTTGTAGGAAATCTTCAGTTTCTTGGCAATTTCTCGTACAGAATAGCCTTCATTTCTAAGAACAAGAATAGACTGTCGAGTTTCACATGAATATTCTTTTTTTCTGGCCATTTTGAGAGTTTAATGGAACCAACAAATGTAATACTCCAGATTCTCCACTAGCTCAAAGGAAGGTCATGTTTATAGCTTCTCTAATCAGCCAAACTGTTTTCAGCTGTGCTAACATACTTGCACAATGGTTTTCAAGGGTATTCTAGCCATCCATTAGCCTTCTTACACAGGTAGCAAATACAAAGTACCATAAGAACACTGGAGTGATGGTTGTTGGAAATGGGCCTCTATACACCTATGAAGATATTTCATTACAGTCCAGACGTTTGCAGCTAGAATCGTCATTTACCACATTAACAATGTATAGAGTGTATTTCTGAATCATTTAATGTTAGCTTCATTGGAAAAAAAACTGCTTTTCTTTCAAAAATATGGAAATTTCTAAGTGACCCTAAACTTTTGAACGGTAGTGTACCCACAGTTCTGGCCGCTGGCCCAGACTTTCAGTCATCAGGAGTGCACTGCTTCCCATTGGGCAGGGGGAACGCTGTATTACTGAACATCGGATCCTGAAAAATGCTTTTAAATAGCTGTTGCTTCCACTGCCCCTTGACAAGTCTTGTGCAAAGCTTCGCATTAGAAATAATAGGACGGGTGTATTTTACCTGCCAATACCTTGACAGGCAGCAGTTGCCACTCAAGCAGTGCCACTCTCTTCCTAAGGAAATAAGAGGCGCTGGACGCTCATTTTGCTGACGACTATTTCTCCACTTCCCTCTGTGCAGCAACTTATCTCCTGTGAGAACAAAGGATCTGACATGGACTTCTGCTATTAGGATAGGCTAGTTTCACACTAGCGTTTATTAGCGCTGGGCTTCATGCGCAATAGAATCGCATGCCAAAAACGCATCATGCGTTTTGTATGCGTTTGCTTTTATTAGGCGCATGCGCTTTAACTAGTTTCTAGCCATGTTAACTCTTAAAACGCATGCGATTTTAAACGTAGGAGTGCGCATGTCCATGTGCATGCCTGCGTTCCCATAGACTGTAATGTGATTTTTTTTTGCGCATTCCGTGCGCATGCTTTTTTTTTTTTTTTTTTTGAGACAGGTCGGACGGACCAAAAATGCAACAGGTTGCGTCCGGCAAGCCTAGGCGCACACTACAAAAACCGCATGCTCACGAAAATGCATACGATCGCGTGCATATGCTAAACCATGCGCCCCCATGTTAAAGATAGGGGCACAGGACGCATGCGCATGGTCGCGCACGAAGTGCAGCGCTAAAAAACGCTAGTGTGAAACCAGCCTTATGGACACTAACGCCACCAGCTCTGCGTACGTCTGGCCCCCGTGGAACCTGGTAACAGCAGATCGTTGGGGCTGCTGGGTGTGTGTCCACCACCATTCTGATATTGGTCACCTATTCTAACAATAGGTCATTAGTATCAGCAACTATAAGAAACTAGAATAGCCAAATGTGGAGGTAAGCATGGGGTGTCCCTTCTTACTTCTACTAATCAGGTTTTTATAAGACTTGTTACATTTCATGGTTAAGCTTTTTGGAAAATGTAGGATGACTTTACAGTACCACCGGGAATCTGATTCTTTAGGTTGCAATCGTACGTAACCCTCTAAAATGTTAGGAAACAAGATGCTTCCAAACACGTCAATTCTTCACACTTTTTGGTGAGATCCATTTCCCTTGTGTTAGTTATTTGCCTGCATGATGCCATGTGACAGTGATACTTTCCCATAGACTGTATATTCTAGCCTAAGCTGCCTATAGAATACCATTATGTACATTCATGACCCTGATCTGTGTTAGTGGCTGCAATCGATCATTGCTCTATTTTGGGGGCTTCCTTTACTCATGCGTACATGTACATAGTAAGTGATGCTAAATTCTGTGCATTTAGTCTTTGTTTTAGTTCACTACCATTATTTAGTCATTCATTGCAAACATGTTTAAAATAGGGACAAAAAAAAGGAGAAAAAACAAAATTGCAAGACACGTATTCATTTTAATTACTTTTACAACCAGGAAATACTTGAAAGGTTATTTTCTCCTTCATAAATGACTAATGTTGGATAGTGCTTGTAAATCTAAGCAATTTTGTTATTTGCTGACCTTTTTAAGACCTTTTTTCAGCACGCTGTCTTGGAGGGAAGCCACTGCTTGCTAGACAGCAGTCCGTGTAACAGCGCTCACAAGTTCTTTTCTGTAGAACATGTAACCGCTGCTGAAGATGGTGGCGGCGGACGGTTACCTCCTAACCCTGGCCTGCTTCAGAGCAGAGCCTACAAGCTAGGCAGCAGCGGTGGACGGTCTCCTAGGCAATGAGCTATAAACAAAAGAAGAGCGTTAGTATCTGTAGAACGGCTGCAAGTTTTAATAAGCATTATATCGCAGAAGTTCTTATTTTTACAAGCTCCGTCCAACAAGTATAAAAATAACTCTTTAACATTGGTCACGCTGGCGGAAGCTCACCACTAGAGGGAGCTTGCTGCGCGCTGTTCTGAATGCAGTGTATTACCAATTTTGCAGCGGGCTTATAGGACACTGTTCACATCTGCTTTTGCGTTGCTGTTTAAGCCAATGCGGGATCCGTTGTCTGACGGGACACCAGTTGTACCCTATTAACTATAACTGGATCTGTCCGGTGTCCCTCATAGCGCTATGTGAACATGAGTCGAGCCTATGCTCCTTCTAGGGGTCGCTGTAGGTGGCACAAATATTCTCATTTATCAACCTAGGCTCCCGTCACTATACACTTACGATATGTAATTAGTCACGTATTAACAAACATTGGACATCTTTACATGGGAAGAATCTTTCACATCTTGCTATAGCCAGCTGAATACAGTTTCCTCCTTTTTAACACCATGAATTGGGGTCCAATATGATGAGCCGAGTCATTTTATAAAATGTCTTTTTAGAGTGGTTAGAGTTGCTTGGTTCTCCTCACAAGCCATAGAGCTGCATTAGAAAGTTGTTTACCTGCCGTCACCACTAGAGGGAGCTTACCGAATACTGAAGCAAGTCTGCTAAATCCAAATATGTAGTAGGTGTAATAATAATATTGGCAAATGCCTCTAATTAAAAATGTAATATAGTTCTTCTGATAAGCTATGTGGCTTACCCTATGTGCATGCATTGCAGTTGCTTAGGTATCCATGGCTACAACCACGAACAACTAACTAGGTCAGTGGTTGTAACCATGGACATCTAACCGAATGCAATGCCCTGCACATGGGGTAAGCTACATGGTGAATCAGATTAACTACACTTCTGAATGGAGGTATTTGTTGTTATTATTACACCTACTACATATTTGGATAGGATCTTGGAGATGGGAATACCCCTTTAGCTCATTAAAAGCATATGGACTTTTTTTTTCCCTTTAAGCAGCTGATGGTCAAATTGTTTGGGGCAGTTACTCTGGCTTTTTCTTGGGGGTGGGGGGGGGGTTAAATCAAAATTTGTCATTCAGTGTCAGCTGCTGATCATCTGCTCTTGGGGATAGGCAGCCAGCAGCTCCTTCCTCCCCTCTTACTTACTGTGAACTTGTGCACACTTGGCCGGGTAGAGCGTGCGTGTATAGTGTGGTCAGAGTACATAGGCGGGGTGAGCGTTTCACTAATGTGTGTGTATACAGGGTAGGCCACTATTTTCTCTGTAGATGTCCATCTGTTATTCTACTTTCTCAAGGAATAGTCTCCAGTATTGCATCTTTCTATTTTACACTCGCCCATAAGATTTATTTTAGAACCACGTTTGCAGAAGTCTGTGCTTCCCAGTTGTATGTTTCCTATTAAGGCCTCATTTGCATACAAGTGCTGTGTGGGTTTTTTTTTTTTTTTCTTTCTTCACCGATCACACTTTTACCAATGACAGTCTATGGGGCTGATCACATGTCCAGATTTTTTCCACCTGTCGAGTGCTCTGGTCAAAATCACGGAGACCTTTCCGAATATCGGCTAAAGTTTGATAATGCAAATCTATAGGTATGTGAAAAGATCTGACAGCATTCGGGTGCCACTCGGATCAGCATCGGACATCTCCGTGATTTTGCATGGACCATTCGGACATGTGATCAAGCCCCATAGATTGTCATTGTATGAGTGCTGAAAAAAAATGACGTCTGAATGAGGCCTAAGAATTATCACAGGTATTTTGCCTTTTAGGGTGTGTGCACACGCTGCGGGTTCTGCTGCGGATCCGCAGCAGATTTGGCCCGGCAGATCCGCAGCAGAATTAGCTGCAGTGTACAGTACCATTATATCCTATGGAAACCGCAGTGCAGATGGTGCGGAATTCTCCGTGCAGTTTTTGCTGCGGTTTCTAATCCGCAGAAAGAATTGACATGTCATTCTTTTCTGCGGATTCCGCAGCGGTTTGCCATCTCCTCCATTGTAGAGATGATAAACCGCAGGCTAATCCGCAGACAAACCACAGGTCTTTTGACCTGAGGATTTTACAAAATCCGTGCGGAACAATCCGCAGACCAATCCGCAGCGTGTGCACATAGCCTTATTCTTGGGTTTCCTGCAGGCATTTGATTTTTTGTGGTCTCCACAGTTGGATAACTTCTTGTCCAATGTTATAAAATTAAATAAAAAAAAAAAAGGCCAGATAATATTAGCGCTATACAGTACTCATACAGCAGAGTTACTGGCCACGTGTCAATTCGTCCTTTTTTTTTTTTTTTTTTTTTTTTTTACCCCAACGGGAAACCTATACATCCCACAGCATATTGGACGCAGATCATCTTCAGGATGCGACACTCGGACTTCTGCAGCCCCTTCCACTATTTTTTTTTTTTTTTTTTTTTTTTTTTTTTTTGGGGGGGGGGGGAGAATAATGTTTCAAGCTATTGTATATAGTGTAACTACAGTGATAATATCGATCACTTGCGGGGTGATGATTCCATGGTCGTTTATTAGTTATCTCAGTAACTATAACTTTATTTTTTGAGTTAAAAAAAAAGCGAAAAAAAAAAAACAAACCTTTTTTGAAGGAATTTTATTCTGCAGGGACTATTACAAGTTACGTAATCGCGCGAGTTCCAAGATAGTTGCAACGGAACGTAAACCTATTGTAAAGAATCACATTTGGCTGCCGCACCTAACGTGCCCCATGTATCGGGACCGTATCGGAGGAGGATATGGCAATGTCCTTAGGAGTCAATCACGGCTCCGCTTTCATTTACTAATCTGCACTGGGAAAATGTAAAATGCGGATTCTGATTGATTAGTATCGGCAGAGAAGTCTCTACTTTTATACTTAAACCGTCTCGATACGTGCGGGCCAGCTCGCTAAGTGACAAAGCCTAGAAACCTTTCTTTAAGAATGACTGCCAGTGCCATTATTATTATTATTTCCTGACCTTATTTATGATTGAATAAAGTGCTTACATGACGAGTATTATGTTGCCATCCTTTTAGTGATATACAAGGAAAAAAAAAAGACCTTTTATGATTGCCAAGTCATTGTATCTATTATTTATTTAAAGAAATGTATCTGAATACGGTGATCAATGTGAAATATTGGTTTAAATTAATCTTACCCTTATTTTTGGTTAGTTGGGGGAAAAAAAGTGTATAGGTTCGTATAGATATAACTGCCAGTAGAAAACCAATGGACCGCTTCTCAGATTTTTTTTTTTATGCCCCTCTCTCCTTCCCTGAATTAACTTCCCTCAGCATAAAATAGTTTACAGATGTTTAGTTTTTGTATCCTAACCTCTGTTGATGGAAACGTTTATAAAGTTTATTTTTACCAAAGATATGCAATTCATTCTGATAAAAGTATTGCAAAATAAACTTTTGTTTTATAACATTCACGAGTTGTGTTTTTATTTGTGGGGACATTAATTTATGGTTGTATTTTGGCTGATCCCATAACAAGATATTGGAGTCTGTTGTTGTTTGGACTCTTCAAACCAATGGGGAAGTATGTGTGCAAACTTATAGTGCTCCGTACAGTATAATGGCCCCTGTAATGCAGTGACCCCTGTGACAGCTAGGGGGCGCTATGTGGGCTCCCCAGGTCATGCATACAGGTGTTTCCTCTGTCGTGATGCAGAAACAGTGACTGGCAAGGTTGTGAGTGGCTGATATGTCACAGGGATGGATGCTCCTTGAGATGCAACCTGGAGTGTCTTATTAGTGCACGTGGGCACTAATATAACGGTTAGTGCACCTGGGTCCATGTTGCGGGTAGCTATGAGAGATGGGAGGGACAGGCTACCCATATGACCTCACCTTTGGGTGAGGGTGCTGGCTGTACCCCTATTTTCCTTCAGGACCTGCCGTGAAGTCATAATAAGGTGACCAGCCATGTGATCCATACCTCACCTGGGGGTGGGGTTACAGCCTACATAATCAAGGTGTGTTTAGCACATGGGAGAGTGTTGGGAGTCTGGATTGTGTACAGACTTAAATGTGTCCAGGTGGGACACTATAGAGTTGATTGTGACCTGGGAGGTAGAAGGCCTCCTGTGTGTGTGGCTCCAGGCCAACCCTGCTTGCTGGATATCGCACAGCCTGGGGAAGCAGTGCTGGCTATCCTGAACCAGAGGTCTGTGAGAACTCCAGAGTGGACGGTCGGACAACCGTGAGTGGCACTGACCCCGGTCTGTAAGAGACTGTACTGTCCTATGGAACTGAGTGTTTAACGGACATTGCCCTGGCCTGTGTGTGAACAGGGTCTGAGGGAGCAAAGCCCTGTTTATGGACATTCTTATTTTATGTTGCTGGACCTAAAGGCTGACTACTCTGTGTTTGTGCTGCTGGGAATATGGAGCAATAAACCCAGGATAACTTTTAAGGAAATGGAGTCTTCCTGTATGTTATAGCGCTGCCAAGCGGGCGTTCCCCAATGCACTCTGAGCGCTGCCTTACACCCCACATAGTGCTCCATACAGTATAATGGCTTCCACATAGTGCTCCATACAGTATAATGGCCTCCACATAGTGCTCCATACAGTATAATGGCCTCCACATAGTGCTCCATACAGTATAATGGCCTCCACATAGTGCTCCATACAGTATAATGGCCTCCACATAGTGCTCCATACAGTATAATGGCCTCCACATAGTGCTCCATACAGTATAATGGCCTCCACATAGTGCTCCATACAGTATAATGGCCTCCACATAGTGCTCCATACAGTATAATGGCCTCCACATAGTGCTCCATACAGTATAATGGCCTCCACATAGTGCTCCATACAGTATAATGGCCTCCACATAGTGCTCCATACAGTATAATGGCCTCTGCCCGTTCCCCAACGCTCCGTTATTTTCATAGTGTCTTCAGATCCTCTGCACACCTCCGTACAGCAGGCGCGTTGTAATAACGTTGCTCCCACTGTGCTGAGACGTCAGACGTAGAAGGGGAATGATGGGAGAGGGAGAGCGTCAGCGGAGTTAAATAGTTGAAAGTGTGATACTGGGAGGAGGACCAGCCTGGCGTTGCGGGCCAAATATACTCACCCTGTGGGCTAGAGTTTGACCTATGTGCTGTAGATAAAGCACATGTGTAATCCACACTCAAAAAAATGCCTCGCAAGCCCTGGAAAATGGACAATTTGAACACAGCCTTTTTTTTTCCTGCCAAGAGAACAGGTTTAGGCTGAAGATTAAAAAAAAAAGCAGCAGAATCTCTGCATGTCGACATAGCTTTGGGTCCCGTTACATTTAGCGATGCACCAGCGATCCCGATAACGATGCACCAGTGATCCTGACCGGGTCGTATCGTTATCGGGATCGCTGGTGCATCTCTAAATGGTCGCTAGTGAGCTGCCACACAGGCAGATCTCACCAGCGACATCGCAGCGGTCGTTACCTGTCAGACGCGGTGATGAAGACATCCGCCCGCCCGCGTCCACGCGTCGCTCGTCGGCGCCAGCAGGAAGCTGCCGACGAGAAATGGCCCAGGACGATCTCACGCGATCAGCGATAACCAGCGGGGGAGCGGTCGGAGGTGTCACATGTAGTAATATCGCTGCTGCGTCACAAAATCGGTGACGCTTTAGCGATGTTGCTAGTGATATCGCTATGTGTGACACCCCTTTTAGCTGTGGTTTGTTTGTTTTTTTTTGGTGTGATGTGTTTTAAACAAAACTGGCTTTCACAAAACTTTATTGATCTAGTCATGTGCGGATTACATGCATTTTTTACGTGTTTCCATCACAGAAAAATATGCGGGGTTTTTTTTTTACCTGCAGATTTTACGCCTCAAATGTAAGTCTGTGGGGGGAAATCTGCACATAAAGGCGTATCCGCAAGGGAAAACTGACATGTCGCGGACTTGGAACACGCATCGCAGGGCAGAATACGCTGCGTAAAAAAAAAAAAAAAGCTCAGTGGGTGTGAGATTTCTATAAATCCCATCCATTTTGCAGGAAAAATATGCAGTGCCAAAAAAATGCACCTAAAGCTCATGGTGGGCACATGCTTTAAAGGGGGTCGTCCGGGTTTATCACAGTAGTCTGCAGTCACTCTGTGTATCCTCTCCTCGTGAGCGGCGAGGGTTCTCCGTGGGATGAACGGTCATGTGACCATGAGTATGCCATCTGCCACAGACAGACTAGACGAGCGTGGTTGTGCCCTGACGATGTGAGGAGTCGCAGGTCTGCAGTCACATAGAGTAACTGCAGACTTTTGTGATAACTCTGGACAACCCCTTTAAGGCAACTTTTTTTTTTTTTTAGGAAATCACATATATTAGAATTATCGTTATTCTGCCAAAGGAGATCAACGATCATCATCATTTTAATCCGTTTTCACTGTGATCCGTGTATGGAGTCTCACACCCACTGCGGTATGTCAATGTACATTTAACCTCTTCACTGCCACATCATCATGTAGACTGTTAGTCAGACGATATTAATTAAATCTGACCTCACCTCTGACCAATCAGAACGCTTTGTGCGGAGGAAGTCTTCATCCCCTGGACAGAAATCAAGTGAGTGGCAGCCGCTTCACTCCGTGCAGCTGTCGCCAAGCAACAAGCCGGAGTCATCGCTTACAAGGGAACGTGTCCCTCCCGATGAGCAAATGTTATTTTTATTCCTTCTCCGAACCGGCAGTCTAAAATTAGGCAATCCATTATCTGATCGCACCGGTTTAAATCCAATTAATATTAGATAATGGATGACATTTTCCTTGGTATATTGCCGGTATCTAAACCTCTGAGGAATTCCTCTGTGGTTTTTTTTCTCTCCAGCCAATGATGCTGTCATTGTTAGCTTAAAGGGGTTGTCCGACATTAATTTTTAAAAAATATTTTTTAATGAATAGATTGATTCCAAAATAATAAATGGAGGCAAATTCACCATAAAGCAGCCCCACTGATCCAACTCGGGCCGTTCTGTAGGTCTGTCCCAGCATCACTGCAGCCTGTCACTGCCTGCAGCGGTCAGTTGACTGGATCAATGCATCCTTAACGAAACAGTCGATGACCGCGACAGCCAATTGTAAACTGCAGCGGTGCTATGACTTCCGAACAGGGGGTGGGGGGCAGACAAAGTAAAACTTTTGTGGATACATGGAAAGTTAGAACTAGTGTTGAGTGAACATGCTGGGACAAGCTGTTATCGGGGTATGCTCGGGCACTAACCGAGTGTCTTCCGCATTCTCGAATATCATCTTTGAGTTGCTGCAGCTGCACGCCTCACTGCTCTTCAACAGCACAACACTTGTAGGGGATTGTCTAACAAACAGGTAATCCCTGCTTGTGTTTCGGGCCATGAACAGCCGCGAGACATGCAGCCGCAGGGACTCGAACAAAGTATTCAAGCACACAGAAGATTATCGAACAACACATTAGAAAGGGATGTCGCGCAATACTAGTTAGAGCACCTCCATTTTTTTTTGTTTATCCATGTGTTAAGAAAAAAAATTACTGTGGGACAGCCCCTTTAAAAGCTATTGTTTATCATCGTTGAAATTGCAATTTTTACTACCATTAGACTATTGAATATGGCCTCGCTCACACTTGCTATTCCCAGCAGCAGTCATTAGGACGGGACCCAAATTTTTCCATTCTGGTTGTTTCTTTATAACTGCAGTGAAACTATTAGAATACAGGTCATGAAGATACTAAAGGCCTCACACAATGGGTAAAAGGGAACCGAGTCCACCTTTTTTGGGCAGGTTTGAGGTGTATAGTGGTCCCCCGACGCCCCCTCTCCCCTCCCCCCCATAGATGAAGTCAGAAGAAAGAAGAGGCGTCAGCAAGCTATAATTTCACTTTGTTTTCAGGGAAGATGAAGCACTGCCAGACATGTCTGGCAGCATCTTTCTCCTCTTTTCCCATTGAAAACACCTGAACTTTTGGCTGAGTTATCATGTGTACGAGGGGGGGTCAGGACTTTAGGGCTCATACTCACATGCGAGAAACTCTGACAAGTCTCGCACGTCAATACCCGGCACTGCCGCCGGCACTCGGATCGGAGCGGTCAGCTGCATAGAAAGACATGCCGGGTATTGACGTGCGAGACTCGGCCGAGTTTCTCGCATGTGAGTATGAGCCCTTAGGCTGATGATTTGGGACACAACCAGCCCACGGTACGGCCGGCAAGTGCAGAAGAGCTGAAAGCTTGTATCTCCTATTCACTGAATAAGATCGTGGTAAAGGTTTGTTGTACACCAGGGGCTCATCCTGGAAGATCTGCCAACTCTTCTAGGAATCCAGGAGATTTACCCCTTTTTCAGAGCGAGTTGTCTTGTATGACGTAAATCAGTTCAGGGGCTGATTCATCAAGACGGGTATTAGTACTTGATCCAGAGTGTTCTGGAGGAAGATGCAATAAATTCGTTAAGAAGAGAGACTCTTTGAATGACTTTGGTCCATCTTTCAGCTGCTGCGAGTCAGGAATAAACATCAGACTGAATTAGTCAGGCCGTCCCCTACCGCTAAACTCCACACATTTTTCAAAAATTTGCTGCTTCAGCTGGGGGTAAAAAAAAAAAAAAAAAAGTTGCGCAACTCCAAATTTTGTCTAAACTTTGCAGCATTTTGCTTTTATCCCAGTTTTCTGGCATAAACTTTTTGATAAATTTGCTCCATAGATTTCTGCAAGGCCCAGTTAGAAAGGGGTTTTCCACTTTTAGAAAAGCAGACCCTAACGAAAAAGCGGACCCTGATGACAAGTTAAAGAATGCAAACTAAGATAGTACTCACCCTCCCGCGGTCCAGCGCTCCTCCAGAAATGACATGCCGATAGTGCGCATCACCTCTGCTGCCAGTCACTGAGCTCAGCATCTCTGCACAGCACAAGGCATTGAGCTCAATAATTGTCCGCAGCGGTGATGCACTCTGGTGACTCAACGTCTGCAACAAATCTACCATATTTACACACTCTGAAGACTCTTCCCTTCTCCAACTATCCAGAGTCAGATGTGTGATTACATACAAGCTTTTCTGCATTTGCCACGGTGAACACAATCTGAGCATTTAAGGGTGTGACAAAATGATCATTAAATATACGCTGGATTTTCTCCATGCTACAAACGTCTGGTATTACCGGTCGATCCATGCATTTAGTTTACCGTGCAGCTCAAAGTCATCTGAAGGAATTAAGAAAATTGCCGATTCATAGTTAAAGGGGTTGCAGATTAGAAATATGGCTGCTTTTTTTCCCCCATAAATAATGTCACCCCCTTGTGTGTCAATGGAGCTGAACTGCAATACCTATCACAACCCATGGACGGATGTGGTGCTGTCTTTGAAAGAAAGCAGTCATGTTTTTCTAAATTTGGACAGTCCCTTTAATGCACCGTCTAGACATTGCTATTAGGATCTGCGAGTGAAACGTTTAGATTTGTTGCAGACCCCATAGCTGGACTTGCGCTGTATGATATTATTCATAAGGCCGTGTGCACACATTGAGTAGTTGGTGAGTTTGTTACCCCAGTATTTGTAAGCCAAAACCAGGAGTGGAACGGTCAGAGGAAAAGCCTAAGGCCGGGGTCACACTAACCGACGCAAACTACGGTCCGTAGTTTACAGGCGTAATACGGATGAATGACCCCTAATTAGTGCTCCGTATGTCATCCGTAAGCAAGGTGTGGTCCGTGTGTAATCTATATTTTTAGCGCACCCATAGACTTGCATTGGTGTACTACGGGCGTAGTACGCTGACAATTGCAGCATGCTGCGATTGGCACGGGCCGTAGAATACGCCCGAGAAATATACGGCTGTTGGGAGCAAACCCATAGAGAATATTTTTTCCGTGTCTAATGCGTGCTTTTAACGCCTCTCAGTCGTCCGTATTCCTCGCCAGTGTGACCCCGGCCTAATAGAAACATTTGCACCACTTCTGCATTTTTCACCTACTCCTAGTTTTGGCTTACAAATACTGGGGTAAAAAAAGTCACCAAATACTCAATGTGTGCATGTGGCCTGAGGCTATGTGCGCACGTATTTTTTGGAGCTGCGGATTTTCCCCCTGCGGATTTGTAGAAATTCGCAGGTAAATTTCAGGTCAAAAGACCTGCGGTTTTGTCCTGCGGTTTATCACCTCTACAATGGAGGAGATGGTAAACCGCAGCAGAATCCGCAGAAAAGAAGTGACATGTCATTTCTTTCTGCGGATTTGAAACCGCAGCAAAACCACGCGGAAAATTCCGCAGCATGTGCACTGCGGTTTCCATTTTACATAGGGATAAATGGTACTGTACAATGCAGCGGATTCTGCTGCGGACTCGCAGGGCCAGAAACGCTGTGGATCTGCAGCAAAATCCGCAACGTGTGCACATAGCCTTAGGGAAGGTCTCTCTGATGGGAGCCACCATAGGAGATGCTAATTAAGGCCTCATTCAGACATCTGTGAGTCATGTAGTGTTCTACCCATGTCCTTCAGGCTGTGTACCCACGTAAGCGTTTTTTAAGCGTTTTTACCAGCAAAAACGCTTAAAAAATGCTTACAAGAAGCATTCCATTCATTTTAATGAATTCTGCACTTTTTGTGCATATTGATGCGTTTTTGTACTGCGAAAAAAGCGCAGCGTGCTCATTAATTTTGCGGAAAAATCCACATTTCTAACTATATTCTATGAGCAGGAGGATGCTCCTGTAAAAAACACATAAACCGTGCAAAAATCGCGCAAAAAAAACCCACACAAAAAACATGCGCTTTTCCTGGGAAGGAGTCTGTTTTCTTCTTCATACGTGGGTACATAGCCTTAAGGGTGGAACCCGTACCCATTACGGTCCCACTATGAGCTTTTTTATGTTGCATTGAAAACACAGCATCTTATAGTTCCAGTAAAGTGGATGGGATTTATAGAAATCTTGTGCCCACTGTTCTTTTATTTTACTCAGTGTGGTCCGTGTTTCCAATCCGCAACATGTCAATTCCTCTTTCAGGTACGCTGAGTTTTCTGTGTGGATTTTCCCCATTGAAATTAAATGGCACATGTAACATTGTGCTGCGCGCCTCATATTTATCCGTCATTCAAGAATAGTAACTTCAGAATTCATCAGAACATAATGCTCGTCATCACTACCCAATACTAGACAACACTCACGGAGACCATGAAATAATCAATGAACAATAACGGCAGGTCCACACAGGTCTGAAATTGGGAGGAAAAATCCACAGCAGATTTTGCCATTGACCTGAGTTACATGATTTTACCCCGTTCCTTGTAGCAATTAGGATTTTTTTTCCATGCAGTGTGTGGATGACATTTGGTGAAATCTCAGCCAGCTAAGATGGCACCAGATCCACCAATCAGCCACTATATTGGCCACTCAAAGGGGGTTTCTCGCGGTGATAAAGAGGCAAAATTGCAAAGGGCTTGGAAACTTAAACAACTTTGCAATTTACCTCTCATTAGGCTATGGTCACACACTACGTTTTTTTTCTGCAGGCAAAATCTGCTTTCATGGCAATAAAGAAGCTGCTTACAAACAGCAAGCAGGTTTTGCTTCATTTATGTTGATAAACTTTAGTGCCCCCACCAAAAAAAAAAACAGTAAAAAAAAACCATGATGCAACGTCCTTAGATTTTTGCACCAAAAATGAAGCAAAACCTGATGCTTACGTTTTTTTGCACTTACTCATTGCTCTATATGGGTGAAAAATGCTGCAAAACCGCTGAAAGAAGTGACATGCTGCTTCTTTCAAAAACGCAGCAGTTTTCCAATTCTGCCAGTAAAACAATCCAAGCTGTGTGCATAAGATTTCTGACATCCCGTAGCTTTTGCTGGTACTGTAAAACGCAGCTTAAAATACGCGTAAAAAAGTAGCAAAACCGCAACGTGTGAACATAGCTTCAGAAATCCATTCTCAAGAATGGAGTGATTTTTAACTCTAGATGTTTATTGCTTATTGCCTAGGTTACCGGCCACTTCTGCTGTCTGTAACACTGGGGAACAATTTGAAAAATTTCTGTTGAGTTAGGTTTTTCAGCTGATTTATACTAAAATTGGCATGCTGATTCCAAAAATGTAGTCAGTTTTTTTCTATCACGTCAAGTTTTTCCTCCTCAACTTACCTGCCATAGAAGCACAATTGCACTGATTTCTGTAATAAGACTTGTTATCTGAGTACAATTCGACTCATATAGAGCTACGTGGCAACTTGTAAGAGTAGTCACAACTGAGACAGTGTGGTGAGAGGTGTGTACAGCTCCCAATACGTCATAATTATCAATATCTTTACACAAAAAATGTATCATAGTAGGAATAAATAGGATTTGTGATAGCTTTTCTCTTTACTTTGGGCGCTTAGTTGTAATTTATATATCTTTTATGATTTTTTTCTTTGTTTGTTTTCAAAGCTTGTAACTTTCCATCTCAGTGTTTTATTTACTTATGTACATATTTCCTTTGTTTCAGATCATGTCTGCTCCTTCTTCCTCTCGTCGTAAATGCCTAAACAACCCTGACTCCTTCTGCTATATTTGTGGTGTTTTCACCATTCCAGTTCAAAGGGCAAACATCAGTGCATTTGTCAAACAAGCATATTTTGCATATTTTAAAGTAAAACTCGGTGATCAAGATAAGCCATGGGCCCCTCACATAGTGTGCAAGCAGTGTGTCGAGAGTTTACGGATGTGGACCAAAGGAACACGTGAAAAGTTGGCATTTGGTATCTCCATGGTGTGGAGAGAGCAAAAAAGTCATTCCACAGACTGTTACTTCTGTTTAGTGAAAACATCAGGATTTAACAGGAAAAATAAAAGTAAAATAGAATATCCAAATCTACCGTCAGCTATCAGACCAATGCCTCATTCAGCTGAAATTCCAGTGCCAGTTTTCGAACAGCTACCATCTCTAGAAGTTGTGAGTGATGTTGACGAACACAGTGACAGCAATGATGCAGAATTTGAAAGTTACAAGGATTCAGTTCGTAAGGGATTTGATCAGCACGAGTTAAATGATTTAGCACGTGAATTGGGCTTATCAAAAAAAGCTTCAGAATTACTAGCATCAAGGCTGCATGAGAAACAGTTACTTGAACAAGGAGCGAAGGTATCATACTTTCGTACTAGATAAAGTACATTTTTGCAGTACTTTCGGTGTGACAGCGGTTTTGTGTTTTGCCATAATATTCCTGGTTTACTACAAGAATTAGGGCTTTCAATGTACAATCCAAATGAATGGCGACTGTTTATTGATAGCTCAAAGCGGAGTCTTAAGTGTGTCCTTCTACACAATGGCAATTTATTTGGTGCAGTCCCTATTGGGCATTCTGTCTCTCTTCGTGAAGAACATGGAGATGTAAAGAGAGTTTTTGAAATATGACACACACAATTGGATCATCTGTGTTGACCTTAAAATGGTTTGCTTCCTTCTTGGTCAGCAACGTGGGTACACAAAGTATCCCTGCTTTCTCTGCATGTGGGATAGCAGAGCTCGAGAAAAGCATTGGGTTGAGTCGAATTGGCCTCCAAGATCTGGTCTTAAACCTGGAGATCCTAACATTCTACATCAGCCACTTGTTGACAGGAAGAATATACTATTCCCACCTCTGCACATAAAACTAGGTCTCATGAAGCAATTTGTAAAAGCATTGCCAACTGACGGCGACTGTTTTAAGTACATCATGTTGGCACTTCCTGGACTGTCCATTGAAAAAAAATCAAGGCTGGTGTGTTTGATGGTCCACAAATTCGACAGCTCATCAAAGATGAACATTTCACCGGGACTATGTCAGATCTTGAGAAGAATGCTTGGTTATCATTCAAAGACGTCGTCAAGAACTTTCTTGGAAATACACGTGCAAGTAATTACAAAGAAATTGTTCAGAAACTATTGGAGAGCTACAAAGCGCTTGGTTGCAACATGAGTATTAAACTACATTTTCTGCATTGCCATCTTGCCAACTTTCCGGAAAATCTTGGTGCTGTTAGCGATGAGCAAGGTGAACGATTTCACCAAGATTTGAAGGTTATGGAAGACCGTTACCAGGGTACATGGGATGTACATATGATGGCTGACTATTGCTGGAGCATCAAACGTGATTGTCCTCAAGTTAAACACTCCAGAAAAAGCTATAAATGTATATTTTTACCTTAAATACTTGCATATATATATATATATATATCCTTTGTAAAAAACATGATAGTGTTAAAAAACATATTTGTCATGCCTATTTCTTATATATTTCATTTTTTTGTTCATATTTGTACTATTTAAAAAAAAAAAAAAAAAAAAAACTTTTTAGGTACAGTAGTTTACATGTTTTTGAGAAGACAAAGATCCTATAGTTCAAAAACTTGACGTGATAGAGAAAATCTGAGATGATTTCTGGATTCAGCATCCAAAAATTAATTAAGAACAGTTGTCTGACCTAACTCCTAAAATATTGCGTTCCCCAGTGTAAGAGATGGGCAGTTTCCTAAACAAGGCGAGCGTATTGGCAAACTGTTTTTGGTAGAGCCCATAAGCGATGCTCTGAAGCGGCTGGATCCGGACATCTTTCGTGTCCCTGGACTCCACTAATATTCCAGATGCAAAGCTGCCTGTGGTATAAGACGCGCGAGTCACCTAACCGGTTTCCCTTAAACAGCGTGAGGAGTAACCAATAGTGATGATCGGCTGTGCGCCAATAGGGTGTTATCTGAGCATGCTCCCGTGCTAACCAAGTGTCTTCTGTGTGCTCGGATAATATGTTCGAGTCTCAGCGGCTGCATGTCTCATGGCTGGTCGACAGACACAACGCATGCAGGGATTGCCGAATAAACGGGTAATCACTACATGTGTTGCGGCTGTTGGACAGCCATGAGACATGCAGCCGCCGGGACTCGAACATATTATCCGAGCTCACCGAAGACACTCGGGGTTATCATCTTATCTGAGCACGTTCACTCATCACTAGTAACTAACTGTTTTGGCTAAATAATCAATAGAGTATTTGGTAAATTTTTGATGATGTACTTATTAGCTAAATTAGGCTACTTGCCTTTTTTAATTGCGTTTTTATCCCGTATTTGACACTGCGCTCTTTGTCTCTTTTTGGTATGTCATGTTTCAATAAAGCTGTATCATTTTTGATACTTCCTGGCATTTGTCTTTGACAAAACTTCACTGACGCAGCCTTTGCACGGATTCCATGCTTTTTTTTTTTTTTTTACCTACGGATTTTCCAGCTATGGAGAAAAAGAAAGCTTGTTCTGTGCGAATTGGACTCACGAGTTCCCAATTTGTCAACTTTTTTTTTTTTTTTTTTACATATCCCAGCATGAAACAGAGCCCTGCAGTTCACATGGTCTTATGCTCCCTCTGGTGGTACTGGTTGATCATTACATGTGTAGCGCTCCACCTAGCCTAGTGGACAGCATGTTATACACACTTATAATGAATAATATTGAGGTCCATTTAAAAATATATATATAATTTTTTTTTTTTTTGAGGGGGCAGCACATTTTGATTACAAACTTACTTTATTAATTCCAAATTCTTTGAATATCAAGTCCAGTTTGCCTTGCCATTCCTTGCGCTCCTTCATGTCACCCTATGTGAGATCAGTAGGGGTCCATCGCCTACCAATCTCAAAAAATGGAGCCGAGCTGCTCTAAAAAGAAGTCAGGATGGTAGAGAACCCACCTTGTGCCGCTGTCTCTTCATTTAATTGTGATCACTGTAGTTGGACATCATACAGATCTGGACGACGCGCTAACATGAAAACTTGAGAAGCTTGAAGTTTCTTTTATTTTAGGTGCAAATGGTTAATAACAATTGAAGAGTCCAATGTTTAACTGTCGTGGACTATTAGGCCACGTTCTCATTGCGTTTTTTTTCCTTGCAGCTGTTATCCTGTAATTCAGAACATCCTGGCAAAAAAATAAAAAGCATGAGACACCCTCAGAAAATCATAGTGGAAGACCACACCGCCGCCGAAACGTCTGATCACTTCTAAAATTAATACACAAGTAGTGTAAATCTCTATTTTGCAATTGATTGACGACAACAGTGTCACTATCCGCAGTATCCGGCCCCTTTGAGACTTCGGACATTCCTGGTCCGATCCCGCACCTGCCGCCGGCATCCTGACTGCAAACCAACAGCCTCATAGACAAATCTCAAAGAAAACACTAGAAAATGATGCAAGAAGTAAACCGGAAAAAATGACAGAACTATTCAATATGCCGCCCCTGTGGCCCCAGGAGAACGTCAATCCCACAATGCACCGCAGCACTGTGGGCGATCAAGGGACAGCAGGGTCACGGTCCCCAAATGGTCTGCTAAAAACCCCCCACATACATTAACAAGTATAAAAACTTATATCACTCCTCCCCCGAGGCTCTTTCTTGTAAATATAAAGTGATCACGTTTGGTATCGCCGCGTGTGGAACAGATTGAATAAAATCTAAAAATATTTATGCCGTAAAGTGAAACACAAAAGGCCCAAAAAATCCAGAATCGCTGCTCTTCACCCCAAAAATTGAAAACAAAACCCCAATATAAGTGTCCTGAATCAGCAGCAATGAAAAACTCCAGATCGCCAAAGAAAAAACAAAACCCGGGTCCGTCAGCGGGTCATGAAGGCGTCACGGGTGACACAGAACGGCGACACAAACTACATGGGGCTTTTTTTGTGAAATTCACATTTTTGGAGGAAATATAAATGAGATATTATTTAAAATATGCTAAATAAATGGAATTTATTAATATAAATATTATATATTATATATAAACCCTACATTTCTGTCTCCGTCGTGTTACCAGGTCATATTTACCACAACATCATGAACACAAGTGCCATAAACAATGGCGGAATTGCATCTTTGTTCTGCACATTAGATGGTAATGTGAATGGCGACATTGAAAATTACAACTCCTCCTTAAAAAAAAACAACAAGCAGCCACCACAGAAAAGTTTTGTCTCCTGGATAAAAAAAAAAAAAAAAAAAGAAAAATGTCCCGCTCCTGAAGGGGTTAATATTCGCCACTTTGACAACAGTGAGTGGATGAGGCGGCTCTGAGACGTAATCCAGGCCGGTCACCGATCCTGGCGCAATCACAAGCCTTTTTACATATGCCACCCCGTCAGGCTGGCGATGAGAGCTGAGCTGTCATTGGTGAATCGTGCCGAGCTAAGCTATTGGTTGGGAGTGACGGCTGTGGGCGGAGCCTGTCAGGCATCAGGGAAGTGTTTGGCGTTGTGACTTCCGGTGCACACACCGCATCCATCAGCCCCACAGAGCCACCCTCTGACCTGCACCGGCTCCGCGGGGAGGGATGGTACATACAGGAGCCCGGGCCTCCAGTGCACCGTATCCGGGAACCGTCGTGCTGTGTGCGGGGCCGCGTGCCACTGACACTCCTTCATCCTTCCCTCCTTCCATTCAGTGCACCGGCAGAGCATGGCCACAGGGGAGTTGCAGGGCAAGTACCAGAAGCTGGCACAGGAGTACTCCAAGGTGAGGAGGGGCACCAGCCTGTGCACTGCTGCTGACCCGCCCTCCTGTGCACTGCTGCTGACCCGCCCCCCCTGTGCACTGCTGCCGCTGACCCGCCCCCCTGTGCACTGCTGCCGCTGACCCGCCCCCCTGTGCACTGCTGCAGCTGACCCGCCCCCCCTGTGCACTGTTGCTGACCCGCCCTGTGCACTGCTGCCGCTGACCCGCCCCCCTGTGCACTGTTGCTGACCCGCCCCCCTGTGCACTGCTGCCGCTGACCCGCCCCCCTGTGCACTGCTGCAGCTGACCCGCCCCCCCTGTGCACTGTTGCTGACCCGCCCTGTGCACTGCTGCCGCTGACCCGCCCCCCTGTGCACTGTTGCTGACCCGCCCTGTGCACTGCTGCCGCTGACCCGCCCTGTGCACTGCTGCCGCTGACCCGCCCCCCTGTGCACTGCTGCCGCTGACCCGCCCCCCTGTGCACTGCTGCCGCTGACCCGCCCCCCTGTGCACTGCTGCCGCTGACCCGCCCCCCTGTGCACTGCTGCCGCTGACCCGCCCCCCTGTGCACTGCTGCCGCTGACCCGCCCCCCTGTGCACTGCTGCCGCTGACCCGCCTGCTCTCTCTGACTTGTGTATTGTGATGCCCCTCAGTTATTCCTCCTGAAAAATGTATGAATGAGCGGCGATACCACTGCTGTTGTGTTGTGATGCCTGCTGGAGTGGGTTTTCTGCCTGATGGCAGCGGGGACTTCACGCCCAGTGGGAGTTGGGTTTTCTTCCCCTTACTAGTGGCTCAGTGATGTCTGTGCAAACTGTGTGACATCATTAAGTCTGGCAGGTTTCTACTCACCCAAAGGAAGTGAAGGGGTTATCTTTGGTTGCAGTTTATTATTTAAAGAGAATCTGTCACCAGGTTTTTGCCCCCCATCTCCCTCACTGTAATGTAGGGGCAGAGTCCTTGATTCCAGCGATGTCACTTCCTGGGCTGCTTGCTGCAGTTTTGATAAAATCTCAGTTTTTTCTCTGCTGCAGATCTAGCCTCGCCCATCCGACTGAGTGTTATTTTTTTTTTTTTTTTTGTGAATACTGCATAGGCAGGAATCAGTGATGGGGGCAGGGTTATACAGAGCTCATGAATATGGAGGATTACATGGCGGCAGGATTACTAGTCCTCTAGTGATGATCTCCTGCTGATAAAACTGATTTTTATCAGGACTACAGTAAGCAGCCCAGTAAGTGACCCATTATCGGAATCAGGATCTCTGTCTCTACATCGCGATGATCTTGGGTCTGGTGGCAAAAACCTGGTGACAGATTCCCTTTGATAGATAATGACCTCTCCTGACTTGTAGTAAATACATCTATTCCCCCTGACATAACGTTTCGGCAGCCTCTTTAGAGTTCTGCATTGTTCTGTTCCGCTGTTCATTACTCCTGGAAATATCCAAATAAAGTTGGGGCTGCAAGGTGACTTCGGAGACGCCATAGGGCGCATGGCCAAAGATCGCTGTATGCAGCCGTGGCGCAGTACAAATGAATGGGGTCGTATCACCTATCGGACCCAGGTGCTTTTTTTTGAGCCGCGCTCATCGCGGTTCTCTAGGGGGCGCAATGTCTCCCTGTTCACGTATTTTGTGCTGCGATCTTTGGCCGAGCTATCTGTGTCACCAGCCAGCCCCGGCCTGACAAGGCGACTGTCAATATGGCCTCCTTCAGACATCTGTTTTCACAGATGATTTTGCTTTGTCTATTCTCAATGATAGTTATGCCCCCTCATCCTCTCCCCCCCCCCCTCCAAAAAAAAAAATAAAATTTATTTTTACTGTTTAAAGGGGACCTGTCATAGATTATTTCTGCCCAAACTGAGGGCAGCAAGAATGCGGCACTGACTATGATTGCAGCCAGGTGTGTTCTGTAGAGTGAAGATCCAGCCGGGCCCTGTAGGGAGAGACCTGACGAGTGCAGCCCCCCGACTGGCTTCTCTGCCACGCTCTAGTTGACTGTCAGTCATGGGGACAAAGTAGAAGCTTGGAATTTTTTTTTTTTCAAATAGGAAAAGCAGACGTCACACTGATGGTAACAATGGATGCGGACCAAAAATGCATGAAATTCAGACCCATCACAATGATGAAAACCGTCTGGTTATTCCTTATGGAGAAAAAAAAAATTGTTTGAATGAGGTCGAGGCATGTCCCTAGTCAGCACCCTGATGACAATGGAAGTGGTGAAGCACTCTCGTCCATTTATACATACATTTCCAGGAGAATTTACTGAGGAAAAGCACAGGCTTGGGGGCTATAGCATGGGTACTGTCTGGGGAGTACAAGTATTTGCTACAACAGTCACAGCTGCGACTACCGGCGGTGAGTGGAGGCGGCTCAGAGCCGCGACTACTGGCGGTGAGGAGAACCGCTGCTGTCACTACTAGAGTTGTTAGAGGGGGTTCAGTTCCTCCTGTGATTACTGTTGAGTATTTATGTAAATTCTCAAAGAAAATGTTGGCCACGTGTTTTTGGCATGTAATCCATACCCGGTACATCATTGCCAGCCTTAGTTACATTTTTCCTAGCCTGGCTTACATCCTATCTGACCTGTGATCATCCTCCGGCCGAGCACGGGACTTTGGTCAGAGAAATCTGCAGGTTCATTAATCTTTGTCGTGTTCGGAATAGTGAAGTTTTTACTATAGAAATGTCCATTTCCTTCTTTCTAGTCTGAGTGGAAACCCTGGATTTCCTATCTAATGGAATAATCCTGTTTCGCCTCCCTGCAGGATAAGTGATAACTTTGACCTCCATGGGGTTCCAACCGCTGGGACCCCCAGAATGGGACTCTTATCCCCATCGGCATGGAGTGGAGGTGCCCATGCCCGAGCGCTGCTCCATTCATTCGCTATGGGACTGCCGTAGAAAGCCAGTGCAGCGTTCAGCAGCCCCAGAGAGGATGAATGGAGCAGAGCTCTCTAACGTGGGCACCTCCACTGTATGCTAAAGGGGATAAGAGTCCCATTCATCCGAGCAGAAGAAAATCGACTTCTTCCTCCCAGACAAAATTTGACGGCCCCACCAGATGTTGATCCCAGGAGACTGGGGGATGCAGCACTGAGTACGGAGGGACGGTGCCAGAATATTATAAAGCGGCTCTCTATTTTGGATCATAGGAAGTGTCTTTATGATATCCATATCCCTTCCTCTGGAACTTCTACTGTTGCTGGAAGGAGCGGGACAGGGCGCTGGTTTGGCTCTGCAGCTCCTTTACTGTTTTTTGCACAGAGCCATGCTGATGTTTCCTGCAGAGCTGAGCATGCGGACATTTATATGCCTGTACCAGACCAGCAGTCCTACATCTCTACATATATGATTTTGAGTATTCTAAATTTTTTTTTTTTTTTCAGCTGAGGGCCCAGAACCAGGTGCTGAAGAAGGCGGTCGTGGATGAACAAGCCAATTCTGCAGCTTTGAAGGTATCGTGTCATGTAGAGATGTCACGTCAGTGGCAGAAATCAATGGTAATGTAGTAACGCCGCTGTTACATCTCCCAGGAGCAGCTGAAGATGAAAGATCAGTCCGTAAGGAAGCAGCAGCAGGAGATGGACAGCCTGAGCTTCAGGAACCAGCAGCTGGCCAAGAGGGTGGAGCTGCTGCAAGAAGAGCTGTCTGTGATGGAAGCCAGAGGCAAGAAGGCCAAGGTGCTGGAGCGCGCTCCTGTGTCCAGTGTATATCATCAGTGATAATGTAGAACTACTTATGTCCTAGGCAGCATCTCTGGTTTTCCTCCAGCAGTCTTCCATTTTAACCCTTAAGATCTCAGACAATTATCATATTTGCATTTACTCTGTCGCCTCATTGGGGGACACAGAACCATGGGTGTTATTCTGCTGTCCACTAGGAGGCATAATCTGAAAAAGATTAACTATGGCTCCTCCTCTCCAGTATACACCCCTGGACGGCGTCATCCTTCTCCAGTTTTTGCTTAGTGTCGCATTGGAGGCACACCTAAAGATTTTTTTTTTTTTTTTTCCCCAACGGATTACAGATGAAGAAAAGTGGGTCTCATGCGAAACTCCCGGCATGGCTCCTTCCTCGGTCTCCTATTATGGGGTGCCCGGTTGAAGTTGAGATGGATATTCCCCATGTCGCTCCTTCCCCAGTCCCTCGGGTACTGGTTCGAAGTCGAGACCCCTCTCCTTCCCCAATTCCTTTGGGTTCTGGGTTGAGGTCGAGGCGAGGATGAAGACCCCTGATGGTGACAAAAGCACCCTCCCTAATCCCCCTCTGGGGGCATTAGGTTGAGACGCCTCAGGTAGGGTCTGAACAAGGCAGCATCTGCAGCTCCGAAAGCCAGGGACCCCAGCCCGCTTCGGGCTCCTGTTGGGGCCGGGGGAGAGTGCAGGCAGGCATGGCACATGCAGACACAGGGCTCCCTGCGCCCCTGTCTCTGCGGCAGCACCAGCTCCATAGCGCCTCAGGGGGACCCCTCACAAGGCCCCGTTCCGGCTTCTAGCCCCACCGCTATCCTGCCTCTTAATCCAGGGGCGTCTGGTTCAGATCTGACCCCCTCCCGGACATCTGCGACGGCCTGGAGCCCTTCTGGACATCAGGCTTCTAATTTAGACAGCGGCTTCGGCCTAGCTGAAGCTGCGGCCTCCTGCCCGCCCCCCGGATGATGAATATGACACTCTACAGTGTCATAGAAGGGGGCGGATCGAGACAGAAAGGCCACGTTTTTACTTGGCACTGCACCCTCTTTTCAGCTCTCCGCCCCCTTCTTCTCCCTCCTCGTCCTCTCGGCGGCCATTTTTGCTGCAGCAGAAGGCATCTGTGTCATAAGCAGCAACGTCAGCCAGTCTCCGGGGGGGCACAGGAATGTGAATCGTCGGCGCTGGACCTAGGGGCACACTGGTGGGGTAAGATCACAGCTGGGTTTTCTTTGCTCAGCTGTGAATCCATATAACCTATAAGGCTTTCCTATAGGTTTCCTCTGCGTAGCCACCCCTGTAGGCCCCTCTGCATAGCCAGCCCTTCTGCACTCTGTGCACTATGCCGGGCTCAAGGAAGAGAACCAGGCAAGACTGCTTTTATGCATTCTGCACAGCCTGCAAAACCACCCTCCCAGTGGCAGCACGTACCCGCACTGCCGGGATTGTATCCAAAATAGTGGGTCAGAACCCCAAAAGGCCCCTACCAATGCTTCAGCTTCTGCTACCTCGCCGGAATTGGCTACTCAGATGTCGCAGTCTATGACGCAGTCCATAGATAACTTAACCTCCACACTACTCCAGGCACTGCAGGGTCATGTCTCGGCTATGAGCGTTACCCAGCAAAGGGACAGCTCGAATCAGGGACATGCCCCTTCCGACACTCACAGACGTAAGCGGACCCACAGGTCGCGTTCATCTGCGTCATCCTATAGCACACGGTCATCCCCTTCTAGGGACAGACACCGTGGTTCCAGGTCACCTAGACCATCCCCTAACAGAGACAGACAACGCAGATCTCCACAGAGATCCCCGACTACAGAAGTCCTCCGCCCCAGTTCGCCCACCAGGGAACGCCTTAGCGATACGCAGGATTCGGAAGGCATCTGTGACTCCGACTCAGACAACGAAGCGGAGAGGTCTCTGGTCCCTGGCCCCCCTAGCAATACAGCGCTAGTTGAGGACATAATTTCTTCCATCCATCGGGTGCTGGGCATTTCTGACCCACCCCCGGAAGCCCCAGAACCCAAGATTTGCTTTGAAGGTGTTCTGAAACCACCTAAGGTCTTCTCTAATCATCCGGAATTTCAGGCGATACTTACTAAGCAGTTTTCGCAGCCTGAGAACAAATTCACCAATCGCAAATATTTGGAGGCAAGGTATCCCTTCCCACAGAAGGACACCAAGGAGTGGACACATCCACCCGAAGTGGACCCCCCAGTCTCTAGGCTAGAAGCACAGACCCTCCTCTCACTGCCAGATAGCTCAATCCTCAGAGACGCAGCAGACCGGCAGAACGCATGGCTCGTTCAATCTTCGAAGTGGCAGGGGCCTCTCTGGCGCCCGCGTTCGCTTCAGTCTGGGTGGCCAAGGCCATTCTTGCTTGGGCCAAACAATTGCAGGCTGGCCTGCAAGCTTCAAATCCTGAGCTGTCAGACCAAGCGGTTCAAATAGCAGTGGTAGCAGATTACATGCTTCATGCAGCCCTGGATTCTGCAAGAGGTGTAGGGGGAATAGCATCAAACGCCATCACGATCCGGCGTATCCTCTGGCTGTGGGAATGGAAAGCAGACGCCGCCTCAAAGTCCCTCACGCATCTCCTGTACCTCAGTGGGCGGCTTTTTGGTGAAAAGTTGGACACAACGATATCCAACGCCACTGGGGGTAAGAGTACCTCTCTCCCTCAACTAAAGCCTAAACGCGCGTTCAAAAGGCGTAACAAAACTCGATTCTGATCCTTTCGGAATTCTTCGGGCTGGTCTGTCTCGCGTCTAGCACAAAACCGTAACCGCTCTCCGTGCAGGGACAACCCACGGGCGGCGCAGAGGCCGGACAGGACCTGGCAGTCGAAAGCGGGCCAGGCAAAGCCCAAAGAAGGAAAACCTCAGACTTTCTCCTCATTATGACTCACGAATTCCGGAAAACACCCCATCCGTTGGCGGACGACTTCTACTCTTTCAGCAAGTCTGGCTGCCTATTACAGAAGACAGGTGGGTCAAGGAAATAGTGTCTTCCGGATACAAGATAGAGTTCACTTCCAGCCCACCGAACCGGTTCTTCCCCTCTGTTCCCCCAAAACCGCCAGACAAGGCTCG